>NC_138770.1:52552053-52557053 GCF_965119305.1 Pelophylax lessonae | reverse complement strand
GAGGTTATAGCATTACGTAATAACGACATGTAAACAGGCCAGAGAGATGCAGATAAAAAAAATAAAAAATTAAGTTGCAGAAATAATAACATGATTGTTAATGTAATAATAACCTGATTGTTAACATAATAACATGCTAATGTTATGTAAATACTATACTGTATACTGCAGTAAAGCTATGCATATATATATCAACCATAGAATTCGGATACATTTTAGCTTACACAGGTGAAACCAGTGACATTTGTGCATTTTTCTTAACAATGCCTTGCCATCACAACGTGCCAGTCTAGGAAATGAGACGTTTCCATTGGATAAGGGGTTTTGGAGGCTACCTGTTAAAATACGTCATGTATATATCTAGATCTTATCCACAATGGAGGCATCAAAAGCATTAAGTGAAAACATTTTTAAAAAAATAAGCAGAAAAAAGCTATACGGTTCATGGCCTTAGCCAAGGTATATTTTCATGTTTTCGAAGGCAAGAAGGCGAAAAAGGCACAAATATGTCTTAGCTGGTATACGCAGGGATTACAAAAGCTAAATAAAAAAAATAAAAAAATAAGTTGCAGAAGTAATAACATGATAATAATGTTACGTAAATACTATACGGTATACTGCGGTAAAGCTATGCATATATATCATCCATAGAATTCGGATACATTTTAGCATACACAGGTGAAACCAGTTACATTTGTGCATTTTTCTTAACAATGCCTTGCCATCACAATGTGCCAGTCTAGGAAATGAGACGTTTCCATTGGATAAGGGGTTTTGAAGGCTACCTGTTAAAATACGTCATGTATATATCTAGATCTTATCCACAATGGAGGCATCAAAAGCATAAAGTGAAAAAATGTTTTAAAAAATTAAGCAGAAAAAGCTATACGGTTCATGGCCTTAGCCAAGGTGTATTTTCATGTTGTCGAAGGCAAGAAGGCGAAAAAGGCACAAATATGTCTTAGCTGGTATACACAGGGATTACAAAAGCTAAAAAAAAAAAAAATTGGAGCAAAATGAGAATTCAGCATCAAGATTTCAGTCCATCTTTTTTTTCCTTGAATCCAGCCATGGCAGGTCCTTTGGTTTTCTGATTTCCAGGTCTTAATCCAAGCATCGCCTCCCCAAGTATCTTAGCTTTGCTGCTCATCAGACCCTCTCTTGGCATTCACCGCGTGCCTTAATTGTATGGACATTTAAATCAAGGTCCGCTGTGAACACGGAGAGAAGGGCCTCTAAAGACGGAGACTTGCAGAGGGGGAAAGAAAACAACAAACATCGTAAGGATGATCTCCACTGCATCGCTTGCAAACCATCCTCATCCCCTTAAAACATTGGCTGGACAATGCCATTATAACAGGAGCCGCAGTCCCAATGGTGTCCTTTGTTCTGCATTCTGAAAGCTTCACTGAAAAGGGTCCCTCTTATCTTTTTTTTTTTCTTCTGTCTTCCATCCTCCTATATTCTTGTTTGCTTCCTTACGTCCTCCCAGCTGCGGCAGATCCCGACATCCTCCTTGCAGCAGATCAGAGGCAGCTTCTACTGTGTAACAATGAGAGAGAGAGAGAGAGAGAGAAAGAGAGAGAGAGAGATGCTCAGAAGATGCTGCTGACACAGAGATTAGAAAATGGCAGAGGATGGAGCTTGGTTGGAAAAAAAAAAAAAATTATAGAAAAAAAAAAAAAGGGAAAAAAAAAATGAAAAGGAGAGGCAAATAATAGACCATTGACTTTATCCATTGTGAAAGGCGCAGGGGCACGCGCTGCATTCTGTTTTGTAGCATAAATGATCTGGTTCAATAAGAGGGCCTGCAGGCTAAATATAAAGCAGCCCATCTCTGCCTCCGCAGTAAGTCCTTTTACTGAGGTCTCAAGTGGTGCAAAAAAACAGGAGACGGGCCCATCTGGCTTTTCATCAGCTTTGTCAAGTCTTGCATACGCTAAAATGCTAATGACCTAGATAGCTCATGCAAAATGCAGCAGCAGAGCGAGAGAGAGAGAGAGAGGCAGAAAGAGAGAGAGAGCAAGAGAGAAGGAGAGAGAGAGAAAGAGAGAGAGAGAAAGAAAGGGGGGGACCATAGAGAGGGAGGTAAAGAGGGGAGGAGAGACGGAGATTGCTTGGTTGCATTACATATATTACATATAGCCTTCCAAATCCCTTTACTAATCAATCTGGCTCACCTCCTACTTTACACATGTGAAAGGTCCGCCAACGCTACATTATATAACTCCCCCCTTTTTTTTTTTTTTTTGCTGCGTCTGCTTTTGGCAATTTCACAGTACGCTGCCGATAAGCACGACGCAACATGGCTACTTCGAACGAGCGTTCCACGGTTCCCGTTCAGAAGCTGACAACAGCCCATGAGCCAGTTCTAGAAAATAAAGGCTCTTGGTAGCCTGCAAGGTTTGACATGTAGGACCCCAAAACAATTCTTAGTAGGTATCGATACATTAAGCACCAAAAACATCACAACTCTAATAAACAGCAAAAAAAAAGACAATGGTGTGTCCAAGTCATGCTAGTAGAACTGGGCCTGCCATGCCAACCAGCCTAGAGAAATGTCAAAAAGAGACCACAGAAAGTCCCAACAACCCGAGAAGGTTTACCTTATTCTTAGTCCAGATTTTCTTTCTCCCTGATGGACCTTTTCCCCAATCTGGTGCCTTTGTCTACATCATCGGGGGGGGGGGGGGAAGAAAAGCCTTCTCTACTTTGATTAAAGGTCAGGACTTCAGAATGAAGGCATGCCACCCAAAGCTACAGCAGAAGACAAGTCAAAACGTCCTTCCATCTGGTCACCAGGGTCTTCGACGACCTCCAAAAAAAAAAGAAGCCTTGCGTGGAGTTTTGGGAACGGCAGAAAGAGCGACCTTCCAACACTCACCAACTCTGATGAACAGCAAAAGCGCCTGGACCAATCGACGTTCGGCTGCACCTACCTCCTTGTTTTGCTGCTCTTCATACACCTGCAGCCTACCCAGTCAACGCCATCTAGAACAACACCACCCCCCCCCTCCTCCTCCTCCTACCCAAACTACAAAACACAGTATGCATTCCAGCAAACACTCTGCAATAAAAGGGACATTGGTTAAAGGACAAACACAAAAAAAAAAACCCCCAAAAAAACACCATGCATGCATAAGAAAAGACATAGAGGGAGCACAAAAGGACTCTTCAAAAAGAAAGGAGATCCAAAACAGCATTGCAAAAAAACAAAAAAACAAAAAAAAGAAAGAAAAAGGAAAAAGAGATTGAAATTTGCTGCAGGAAAACCTACTGAGATCCTAACGCGTCATGCAAAAAGTGCCTTTTGCTAGAAGCTGATCTGGAGAAGGAGAAGAGAGTGGAACCTTCCCACTCATCATTCGCCAGTCCTAATCTTTCTCACTGTCCTTCTTTTTCTGATGCCCTCTTTTTTTTTTTTTTTCTTCTTGGACGGATTATTCAGCCAAAAAAAAAAAAAAAAAATCACATCTGCTGACTCCACGCACTGAAACAAGAGGATTATAATTCTTGTAAATAAGGAGAGACCCTCCATGGATAGGCACTCGTCACACCTGCCCCCATGTACCTCCCCTCCTCTGCTGTGCGGGATGCAATTTGGATTTATTATGCCAAGGGTGTTGTCATCAAAATGATGAAGAAGAAGAGGAAAATGAGGGGAGGGTGAATAATAGAGCATCAATGACCATATTTGAGTTAGGGACAGGGGGAGGGGGCTTGAATAAAAAAAAAAAAAAAAAAAAGAGGACAGGGGGATTTGTGGAAGGAGGTGGGGGGTAGGATGGACTCCTTAATTTTAACCTTGCAGAATGTCAGTGACAGCCACACCCACACTCCCCCCCCCCCACCCCAGTGAAAAGAATAGAAGATAATGCCTTAAAAAAAAACAAAAAAAAAAAAAAACAAGGGGGTGGGGGGTTGATAGCGTGCAGATTATTGAATCAATTGCTGTTTATTCTGTAAAAATTAAATATTGTTACTACTGCGGCTTTCTTATTCCATCCTGCACGGCATGCGCGGGGTTAGCCACTAACGACGCAATGCAGCTTCAGCTCTTGCAGTGATTAAAAAAAAAAAAAAAAAAAGAAAATCCTTACAGCGGAGCCGATCTGTCAATATTCTTCCATGTAGGAATAAAATATTCATGTCACCCTTACATGTGCAAAAAAAAACAAAAAAAAAACAAAGAAAAGGAGTTGCACATAGTAAAATGGTCAAATAAAAAAAATAAAAAAACAAAAAACAAAAAAAAAGGAGCTGCACATAGCAAAATGGTCAAATAAAAAAAAATAATAAAAAAAATAACAAAGTAAAGGAGCTGCACATAGCAAAATGGTCAAATAAAAAAAACAAAAAACAAAGAAAAGGAGCTGCACATAGCAAAATGGTCAAATAAAAAAAAACAAAAAACAAAGAAAAGGAGTTGCACATAGCAAAATGGTCAAATAAAAAATAAATTAAAAAAAAACAACAAAAAGCAAAGAAAAGGAGTTGCACATAGCAAAATGGTCAAATTAAAAAAAAATAAAAAAAACAAAAAACAAAGAAAGGGAGTTGCACATAGCAAAATGGTCAAATAAAAAAAAAATAAAAAAAACAAAAAACAAAGAAAAGGAGTTGCACATAGCAAAATGGTCAAATAAAAAAAAAAGAAAAAGATAAAAAAATGTATTACTTTTTTTTTTTATTTGTCGTATTAAATTCGAGGTCTCAGATTTTAAACCTGATGACGTCATGTTTTTTTTTTTTTAAGTGGCGGTCCTTTGCTCGAACCCCGTGAGAGGTAGATTGAAGTTGATTTGCGGGTGGCGAGCACGGCTGCACCCTGTTATTTTTGAAAATAACATTTTGTGTCGCTGTGATGTGTTCGGTGAGCTGCACAGGGTGTGTTTGTTGATGGTGCATTGATTCCTTTGCAGTGGTTGTGTTGCTGCAGTTGGTCCACGCTGGTCTCTTACATCTCACAAGGAGAAGGGTGTGAGGATGGGGAGACAATA
>NC_138770.1:52547053-52549553 GCF_965119305.1 Pelophylax lessonae | reverse complement strand
ACTGGGTCTATCTTCGGGGTAGTTTCTCGTCAAGTTCTATCATTGGATCTATCATTGGAGAGTTTATCATCCAGTTCAATCATTGGGGATTTATCATCCAGTTCAATAATTGGGGATTTATCATCCAGTTCAATCATTGGGGATTTATCATCCAGTTCTATCACTGGGTCTATCTTTGGGGTAGTTTCTCATCCAGTTCTATCATTGGATCTATCATTGGGGAGTTTATCATCCAGTTCTATCATTGGGGATTTTATCATCCAGTTCTATCACTGGATCTATCATTGGGGGAGCTTGTCACATGGTTCCATCATTGGGTCTATCATTGGGGAGCTTATCATCCAGTTTTAACATTGGGTCTATCATTAGGGAATTTATCATCCAGTTCTATCATTGGGTCTATCATTGGGGGTTTTATCATCCAGTTCTATCACTGGGTCTATCATTGCGGGAGTTTCTCATCCAGTTCTATCATTGGATCTATCATTGTAGAGTTTATCATCCAGTTCTATCATTGGGGATTTTATCATCCAGTTCTATGATTGGATCTACCTTTGGAGAGTTTATCATCCAGTTCTATCATTGGAGATTGTATCATCCAGTTCTATCACTGGGTCTATCACTGGGGGAGTTTGCCATCCAGTTCTATCATTAGTTCTATCATTGGGGAGTTTATCATCCAGTTCTATCATTGGGGAGTGAATCATCCAGTTCTATCACTGGGTCTATCATTGGGGTAGTTTGTCATCCGGTTCTATCATTGAATCTATCATTGGGAAGTTTCTCATCCAATTCTATCATTGGATCTATCACAGGGGGTTTATCATCCAGTTCAATCATTGGGTCTATCATTAGGGAGTTTATCACCCAGTTGGGCAGATCTGGGACTGGTCATAGACTCAGCCTTTCCAGGGCCTCATCTTGAATATTGGGGTCAACCTTCAAATACGTAACCATTACGGGTGATAGAAAACACAGGGGTGACCTTCTCAGACTTTTAAAAATGTTCCTCAATGGAAAAATAAATACATAAATAAAGGGAGCTGCTCTATTGGCTAGCTCGATACTAAATAACCATTAAAGCTTTAGCTTTTTTTTTATTTTTTTTTTAGTTACATATTTAAACAAGCTTTAATTTTTAAACATATAGCAACAAACGTACACAATTCAAAATGTATATAAACCACCTAATTAAAACCTCTAATAACTCTAATAAGCCTGAACGTGTTATGTGTATATATATATATATATATATATATATATACAAACCCAATTCCAAAAAAGTTGGGACGCTGTACAAATTGTGAATAAAAACAGAATGCAATGATGTGGAATTTTCAAATTTCAATATTTTATTCAGAATACAACATAGATGACATATCAAATGTTTAAACTGAGAAAATTTATCATTTTAAGGAAATAATAAGTTGATTTTAAATTTCATGGCATCAACACATCTCCAAAAAGTTGGGACAAGGCCATGTTTACCACTGTGTGGCCTCCCCTCTTCTTTTTATTACAGTCTGCAAACGTCTGGGGACTGAGGAGACAAGTTGCTCAAGTTTAGGAATAGGAATGTTGTCCCATTCTTGTCTAATACAAGCTTCTAGTTGCTCAGCTGTCTTAGGTCTTCTTTGTGGCATCTTCCTCTTTATGATGCGCCAAATGTTTTCTATGGGTGAAAGGTCTGGACTGCAGGCTGGCCATTTCAGTACCCGGATCCTTCTTCTACGCAGCCATGATGTTGTAATTGATGCAGTATGTGGTCTGGCATTGTCATGTTGGAAAATATAAGGTCTTCCCTGAAAGAGACGACGTCTGGATGGGAGCATATGTTGTTCTAGAACTTGGATATACCTTTCAGCATTGATGGTGCCTTTCCACATGTGTAAGCTGCCCATGCCACACGCACTCATGCAACCCCATACCATCAGAGATGCAGGCTTCTGAACTGAGCACTGATAAAAACTTGGGTTGTCCTTGTCCTCTTTAGTCCGGATGAAATGGCGTCCCAGTTTTCCAAAAAGAACTTCAAATTTTGATTCGTCTGACCACAGAACAGTTTTCCACTTTGCCACAGTCCATTGTAAATGAGCCTTGGCCCAGAGAAAACGCCTGCGCTTCTGGATCATGTTTAGATATGGCTTCTTTTCTAGCCTATAGAGTTTTAGCCGGCAACGGTGAATGGCACGGTAGATTGTGTTCACCGACAATGTTTTCTGGAAGTATTCCTGAGCCCATGTTGTGATTTCCATTACAGTAGCATTCCTGTATGTGATGCAGTGCCGTCTAAGGGCCCGAAGATCACCGCCATCCAGTATGGTTTTCCGGCCTTGACCCTTTCACACAGAGATTGTTCCAGATTCTCTGAATCTTTGGATGATATTATGCACTGTAGATGATGAGAACTTCAAACTCTTTGCAATTTTTCTCTGAGAAACTCCTTTCTGATATTGCTCCACTATTTTTCGCCGCAGCATTGGGGGAATTGGTGATCCTC
>NC_138770.1:52537053-52539553 GCF_965119305.1 Pelophylax lessonae | reverse complement strand
GGGACGGCCAGGTCTTCGTAGATTTGCAGTGGTCTGATACTCCTTCCATTTCAATATTATCGCTTGCACAGTGCTCCTTGGGATGTTTAAAGCTTCTTGGGAAATCTTTTTTCATCCAAATCCGGCTTTAAAATTCTCCAAAACAGTATCTCGGACCTGCCTGGTGTGTTCCTTGTTCTTCATGATGCTCTCTGCGCTTTAAACGGACCTCTGAGACTATCACAGTGCAGGTGCATTTATACAGAGACTTGATTACACACAGGTGGATTCTATTTATCATCATTAGTCATTTAGGTCAACATTGGATCATTCAGAGATCCTCACTGAACTTCTGGAGAGAGTTTGCTGCACTAAAAGTAAAGGGGCTGAATAATTCTGCACGCCCAGTTTTTTATTTGTTAACAAAGTTTGAAATATCCAATACATTTTGTTCCACTTCATGATTGTGTCCCACTTGTTGTTGATTCTTCACGAAAAAATTACAGTTTTATATCTTTATGTTTGAAGCCTGAAATGTGGCAAAAGGTCGCAAAGTTCAAGGGGGCCGAATACTTTTGCAAGGCACTGTATGTAGATATATATATATTTATTTATTTTTTTAATATATTTTTTTTTTAACTGAGTGAGAGTCCCCATAGAACCCACCACATTTATGTAAAGCCTTATGTGGATCCCCCCCTATTTTTTTGTTTTTTTACATGTATTTGCGTTGGTGTGTTTTTTGTTTTTTTACAGCTTCGGCCATGGAATCGCTGATTGAAAGTTGTTTTGGACTTCAAAAGGTGTTACATTCATGTTTTATTTACCTTGTATATGACAGTTTCCAATGCTTAATGTAAATAATTAAAAATATTTTTATATTTATTTTTTTTGTAACTGAATGTGAGTCCCCAGGGAACCCAACCGAATTTGGGTATAGCCTTATGTGGATCCCACCATTTTTTTCCCCCTTTTTTTCATATGTTTTTTTTTTTTATTTGTAGCTTTAGCCATGGTATCGCTGATTGAAACGTTCAGAAGCTGTTAGATCCATGGGTTATTTACCTTGTACATCACAGTTTCCTATACTGAATGTAAATGATTTTATGTATTTATTTTTATTTTTTTTATATCTGTCTACTGGTCCACGTCTACATAAATCCTAAAAGGCCAATTCGGTCCAAAGAAACAACATTGCCGGGATATCAGAATACCTAAACTAATTTTAAATTCCAAAAAAAAAAAAAAAAAAAAGCACGCCATCCATAAATTATGTGCATAATTATAAGAAAGGGCTTAAGAGACAAAGATTACATTTTTAATGTCCAGATTGTATGCAAATGCATGCAAGGAGCGACATAATTAAGTGTGTAAAATATTGACATTAAAATATGTATGTTTGTGGATACATCCGTCTCTTTTTATGCATTTGAAAGATAAGAGATATACGGATTTGCATGGAAAGACCAACCGGCATTGAATTCTGAAGGTTCTCAAGATACCTTCTATACATTCTCTGTACGCTTCCATTGAATTCATTATACATGGTGGAGAAGGTTTGTTTTATTTATTTTTTTTATTCTTTTTTTCAGCAGTGAAAATGATAACCTTGTAGCGTTATATTGCAATCATGTTCACTGCCTTTTAAATAATTAATAGCAAAGAATATTAATAAAAAAAGATTATTAATTAAAAAAAAAAATTTAGGTTCTGGCCAATCAATGAAAAATATTAAATAAATTCCTGGTTATTATGTATGTCATTAAAAAAAAAAAAAAAAAATGTAGGTTCTGGCCAATCAATGAAAAATATAAAATAAATTCCTGGTTATTATGTATGTCATTAAAAAAAAAAAAAAAAAATGTAGGTTCTGGCCAATCAATGAAAAATATAAAATAAATTCCTGGTTATTATGTATGTCATTAAAAAAAAAAAAAAAAAAATGTAGGTTCTGGCCAATCAATGAAAAATATAAAATAAATTCCTGGTTATTATGTATGTCATTAAAAAAAAAAAAAAAAAAAAAAATGTAGGTTCTGGCCAATCAATGAAAAATATAAAATAAATTCCTGGTTATTATGTATGTCATTAAAAGAACAAAAAAAAAAAAATGTAGGTTCTGGCCAATCAATGAAAAATATAAAATAAATTCCTGGTTATTATGTATGTCATAAAAAAAACAAAAAAAAAATGGAACCATTTCAGGAACCATTTTAAAACATTACTTAAAAAAAATAAATCCTAATAACCTAAAAAATAACCATTTTAATAATAATGTTTTTCTTGTCCTCGGCATGTCCACTACAAACCAAAAAAGTGAATGAGAGGAGAGTTTTTAAAAGCGACGCATGACGGTGTAAATACCTATGAGCTACATTTGTATCTATGTATTTTTTTTTTTTTTATTCCAGCACCCACCCAACCACCACCACCACCACCGCCACCCCACCCCCCAGCCGCCATTAGTTATCAGATAGGTGATCCTGGAAACCGCTTCAAATAAATCAAGATTAACCCTTCG
>NC_138770.1:52514553-52532053 GCF_965119305.1 Pelophylax lessonae | reverse complement strand
ATATTGGGACATCGACACAATTCTAATCTTTTTGGCTCTATACACCATCACAATGGATTTTAAATGAAACAAACAAGGTGTGGCCAAATCAACTGTTTGGAACATCCTTAAAAAGAAAGAACGCATCGGTGAGCTCAGCAACACCAAATGACCCGGAAGACCACGGAAAACAACTGTGGTGGATGACGAAGAATTCTTTCCCTGGTGAAGAAAACACCCTTTACAACAGTTGGCCAGATCAAGATCACTCTCCAGGAGGTAGGTGTATGTGTGTCAAAGTCAACAATCAAGAGAAGACTTCACCAGAGTGAATACAGAGGGTTCACCACAAGATGTAAACCATCGGTGAGCCTCAAAAACAGGAAGGCCAGATTAGAGTTTGCCAAACAACATCTAAAAAAGCCTTCACAGTTCTGGAACAACATCCTATGGACAGATGAGACCAAGATCAACTTGTACCAGAGTGATGGGAAGAGAAGAGTATGGAGAAGGAAAGGAACTGCTCATAATCCAAAGCATACCACCTCATCAGTGAAGCATGGTGGTGGTAGTGTCATGGCGTGGGCATGTATGGCTGCCAATGGAACTGGTTCTCTTGTATTTATTGATGATGTGACTGCTGACAAAAGCAGCAGGATGAATTCTGAAGTGTTTAGGGCAATATTATCTGCTCATATTCAGCCACAAGCTTCAGAACTCATTGGAAGGCGCTTCACAGTGCAGATGGACAATGACCCGAAGCATACTGCGAAAGCAACCAAAGAGTTTTTTTTAGGGAAAGAAGTGGAATTTTATGCAATGGCCAAGTCAATCACCTGACCTGAATCCGATTGAGCATGCATTTCACTTGCTGAAGACAAAACTGAAGGGAAAATGCCCCAAGAACAAGCAGGAACTGAAGACAGTTGCAGTAGAGGCCTGGCAGAGCATCACCAGGGATGAAACCCAGCGTCTGGTGATGTCTATGCGTTCCAGACTTCAGGCTGTAATTGACTGCAAAGGATTTGCAACCAAGTATTAAAAAGTGAAAGTTTGATTTATGATTGTTAATCTGTCCCATTACTTTTGGTCCCTTAAAAAGTGTGAGGCACATATACAAACTGTTGTAATTCCTACACCGTTCGCCTGATTTGGATGTAAATACCCTCAAATTAAAGCTGGAAGTCTGCAGTTTGTTTCATTTCAAATCCATTGTGGTGGTGTATAGAGCCAAAAAGATTAAAATTGTGTCAATGTCCCAATATTTATGGACCTGACTGTATATATACATATATATACACACACATATATATATATATATATATATATATATATATATATACGAGGGGTCTTCAAAAAGTTCCCACACTATATAAATATATACTATATATATACTATATTAGATATACAGTATATATAAATAACAGAGTTAAAAAAAGTGCGGAAACTTTTTGAAGAACCCTTATATGTACATATATATATATTCTTCATGCTAGCCTAACTTTTGCACAGTACCACATGTATATATATATATATATATATATATATATATAAATATATATATATATATGTATATATAAATATATATATATTTATATATACATATATATATATATATATATATATATATATATATATATATATATATATATATATATATATATATATATATATATATATATATATTTATATATATATATATTTATAAATATATGTATATATAAATATATATATATATTTATATATACATATATATATATATATATATATATATATATATATTTATATATATATATTACACGCGTGGTAATGTGCAGGTATGGAGAGAACTGCTGTAAAGCAAGAATTTTTTCAACAATCAAATTTTAGCATTTTACAAATTGGAAAGTGAGTGAACAGTAGAAAAATCAAATCAATATTTGGTGTGACCACCCTTTGGCTTCAAACCGGAATCAGTTCTTACACTTGCACACTTTGTACACGTGCACAAAGTCAGGAATTTTGTAGGATTTAGTCAGGTGCACAAATACCCAATTATAGCAAGCAGGTGCTAATGATCATCAATTTCATACGTAGGTTCAAACACAGTCAAAAACTGAAACGGAAACAGCTGTGTAGGAGGCTTAGAATTGGGTGAGGAACAGCCAAACTCTGCTATTAAGGTGAGGTTGTGGAAGGCAGTTTCATGTCACAGGTCATACACCATGGCCAGACTGAGCACAGTAACAAGACACAAGGGAGTTATACTGCATCAGTGAGGTCTCTCCCAGGCAAAGATTTTAAAACAGACTGGGTTTCAAGATTTGCTGTTTAAAGCGGAGTTCCGGGCACAGAAAACATTTTTCAGTGAACATACCCCCGGGACAGTCAGGGCTAGTACATTCCACAATGGCTAGCCTCTGATCTGTCCCGGTTCGCACTTACCTGCAAGAAGAAATACTCACTTATAAAATTTCTTCCACAGAGTTGCCATCTCTCTTGTGGGCAGCTGAAGCTGGCGCGATCCTCTTCCGCGTCTTATTCCGCGTCCTCTTCTCCCAGAATGCGCCTGCACCGGCCCCTCTCGTCACTTCCGGTGCGGCGCCGCATTCCTCCACAGCTTCTGGGCATGCCCAGAAGCTGTTTAGCAGGGAATGCGGCGTCGCCCCGGAAGTGACGAGCGGGGCCGATGCCGTCGCATTGATTCCTGGGAGCGATGACGTTCAGCTCCCAGGAATCATTGCAAGCCAGGAAGTGACGGCGCGGGCCGCGGCGCAGAGGGAGGAAGTGAAGAATAGGTGAGTATATTCGATCTACAATTACAAGGTGAGTACAAAAAAAAAAAAAAAACCTAACTATCCAATTCTGTTTCAGGTGAATGAGAACAAGCGGACGGGCACAAAAAAAAAGATCGATTTTGTGCCCGGAACTCCGCTTTAAGCTCTTTTGTAGAAGCAAAAAGAAACAGGCGAAGTTGAGGACAGCATATGCGGCCAAGGAGACCTAATGCAGCAGATGAAAGACACATCATGCTTACTGGTCCTCCACATTAAAAGATGTCAAGCAGAATCATCAGCAAAGAACTGGCAGAAACCAGTGTGACCCAGGTATACCCATCTACTCTCTGGAGAAATTTGTCCAAAAGTGGTCTTTATGGAAAAATTGTGACAAAAAAGCCATATCTCCGACTTGGAAACAAGACTAAGTGACTATACTATGCAGGAACACATGGGAACTGGGGTGCAGAAAAATGGCAGCAGGTACTCTGGACTGATGGGTCCAAATGTGAAATATCTGGCTGTAGCAGGAGGCAGTTTGTTGGGGGAAGGGCTGGAGAGCGGTACAATATTGAGTGTTTACAGGCAACAGTGAGGCATAGTGGAGGTTCCTTGCAAGGTTGGGGCTCCATTTCTGCAATGGTGTCCTCAATGCTGAGAAATACAGGCAGACAATTATCCATCATGCCATACTATCAGAGAGAAGTGTGATTGTCCCCAAATGTATTCTGCAGCAGGACAATGACCCCAAACATACAGCCAATGTCATTAAAGTGGAGTTCCGGCCACGGGGGTGAAATTTAGCTAAAAATACCCCAGTCAGGGCTAGTACATTCCACAATGGATAGCCTCTGAACTGTCCCGGGTCACACTTACCTTTTAGAAGAAATACTTACCTTGAAAATTTCTTCTCCAGCGCTGCCATCTCGGGTGTGGGCAGCTGAAGCCAGCGCGTCCTCTTCTGCGTCATCTTCCGTGTCTTCTTCTCCCAGAATGCGACTGCACCGGCCCGCTCGTCACTTCCGGGGCAGGCGCATCATCCTTCCACAGCTTCTGGGCATGCCCAGAAGCTGTTTAGCAGGGAATGAGGCGCCGCTCTGGAATTGACGAGCGGGGCCGGTGCAGGCGCATTGATTCCTGGGAGCGATGACGTTCAGCTCCCAGGAATCAATGCAAAGAGGAAGTGACGGCGCGGGCCGCGGCCGCAGAGGGAGGAAGTGGAAGAAAGGTGAGTATATTTTTCTTCAATAACAAGGTAAGTAAACAAAAAAAAAATCGTAACTATCCATTTCTTTTTCAGGTGATCAAGAGCAGGCGCATGGCGCAAAATCGATTATGTCGATTTTGTGGCTGGAACTCCGTTTTAAGAACTATCTTCAGTGTAAAGAAGAAGAAGGAGTCCTGTAAGCTATGGGTTGGCCCCTACAGAGCCCTGATCTCACCATCATGGAGTCTGTCTGAGGATAGTTCTCTATGACATTGGCTGTTTGGGGTCATTTTCCTGCTGCAGAATACAATTGGGTCCAATCACACTCCTCTCTGATAGTATGGCATGATGAATAATTGTCTGCCTGCATTTCTCAGCATTGAAGACACCATTGATCCTGACCAAATCTCCAACTCTAGAAATGCAGCCCCAACCCTGCAAGGAACCTCCACCAACCTCCACCACGCTCTCTAGCCCTTCCCTGGGAGGACACGAAGAGACAGAAGGATTTGAGGCAGCCGACATCCACAGAAGATCTGTGCTTCGTTCTCCAAGATGTTTGGAACAACCAACATGCTGAGGTCCTTCAAAAAAAATCTTTGTGCAAGTGTTCCTAGAAGAACTGGTCCTGGTTTGAAGGCAAAAGGTGATCATGCCAAATATTGATTGGATTCGGATTTCTCTTCATTTACTTTTTATTGTGTTAATTGATAAAAAATAAACTGTTTCTGTATTCTTCAGCGTTTTTTCACACCTGCCTAAACTTTTGCACAGTAGTGTAGATAGATAGATAGATAGATAGATAGATAGATAGATAGATAGATAGATAGATAAAAGGATGATAGATAGATAGATAGATAGATAGATAGATAGATAGATAGATAGATAGATAGATAGATAGATAGATAGATAGATAAAAGGATGATAGATAGATAGATAGATAGATAGATAGATAGATAGATAGATAGATAGATAGATAGATAGATAGATAGATAGATAAAAGGATGATAGATAGATAGATAGATAGATAGATAGATAGATAGATAGATAGATAGATAGATAGATAAAAGGATGATAGATAGATTGATAGATCGATAGATCGATAGATAGATAGATAGATAGATAGATAGATAGATAGATAGATAGATAGATAGATAGATAGATAGATAGATAGATAGATAGATAAAAGGATGATAGATAGATAGATAGATAGATAGATAGATAGATAGATAGATAGATAGATAGATAGATAGATAGATAGATAGATAAAAGGATGATAGATTGATCGATAGAAAGATAGATAGATAGATAAAAGGATGATAGATAGATAGATAGATAGATAGATAGATAGATAGATAGATAGATAGATAGATAGATAGATAGATAGATAGATAGATAAAAGGATGATAGATAGATTGATAGATCGATAAATCGATAGATAGATAGATAAATAGATAGATAGATAGATAAAATGATGATAGATAGATAAAAGGATGATAAAATGATAGATCGATAGATAGATATATAGATGGATAAAAGGATGATAGATAGATAGATAGATAGATAGATAGATAGATAGATAGATAGATAGATAGATAGATAGATAGATGGATAAAAGGATGATAGATAGATTGATAGATCGATAGATCGATAGATAGATAGATAGATAGATAGATAGATAGATAGATAGATAGATAGACAGATAAAAGGATGATAGATAGATAGATAGATAGATAGATAGATAGATAGATAGATAGATAGATAGATAAAAGGATGATAGATAGATAGATAGATAGATAGATAGATAGATAGATAGATAGATAGATAGATAGATAGATAAAAGGATGATAGATAGATAGATAGATAGATAGATAGATAGATAGATAGATAGATAGATAAAAGGATGATAGATAGATTGATAGATCGATAAATCGATAGATAGATAGATAAATAGATAGATAGATAGATAAAATGATGATAGATAGATAAAAGGATGATAAAATGATAGATCGATAGATAGATATATAGATGGATAAAAGGATGATAGATAGATAGATAGATAGATAGATAGATAGATAGATAGATAGATAGATAGATAGATAGATGGATAAAAGGATGATAGATAGATTGATAGATCGATAGATCGATAGATAGATAGATAGATAGATAGATAGATAGATAGATAGATAGATAGATAGATAGATAAAAGGATGATAGATAGATAGATAGATAGATAGATAGATAGATAGATAGATAGATAGATAAAAGGATGATAGATAGATAGATAGATAGATAGATAGATAGATAGATAGATAGATAGATAGATAGATAAAAGGATGATAGATAGATAGATAGATAGATAGATAGATAGATAGATAGATAGATAGATAGATAGATAAAAGGATGATAGATAGATTGATAGATCGATAGATCGATAGATAGATAGATAGATAGATAGATAGATAGATAGATAGATAGATAGATAGATAGATAGATAAAAGGATGATAGATAGATAGATAGATAGATAGATAGATAGATAGATAGATAGATAGATAAAAGGATGATAGATTGATCGATAGAAAGATAGATAGATAGATAAAAGGATGATAGATAGATAGATAGATAGATAGATAGATAGATAGATAGATAGATAGATAGATAGATAGATAGATAGATAAAAGGATGATAGATAGATTGATAGATCGATAAATCGATAGATAGATAGATAAATAGATAGATAGATAGATAAAATGATGATAGATAGATAAAAGGATGATAAAATGATAGATCGATAGATAGATATATAGATGGATAAAAGGATGATAGATAGATAGATAGATAGATAGATAGATAGATAGATAGATAGATAGATAGATAGATAGATAGATGGATAAAAGGATGATAGATAGATTGATAGATCGATAGATCGATAGATAGATAGATAGATAGATAGATAGATAGATAGATAGATAGATAGATAGATAGATAGATAGACAGATAAAAGGATGATAGATAGATAGATAGATAGATAGATAGATAGATAGATAGATAGATAAAAGGATGATAGATAGATAGATAGATAGATAGATAGATAGATAGATAGATAGATAGATAGATAGATAGATAGATAAAAGGATGATAGATAGATAGATAGATAGATAGATAGATAGATAGATAGATAGATAGATAGATAAAAGGATGATAGATAGATTGATAGATCGATAAATCGATAGATAGATAGATAAATAGATAGATAGATAGATAAAATGATGATAGATAGATAAAAGGATGATAAAATGATAGATCGATAGATAGATATATAGATGGATAAAAGGATGATAGATAGATAGATAGATAGATAGATAGATAGATAGATAGATAGATAGATAGATGGATAAAAGGATGATAGATAGATTGATAGATCGATAGATCGATAGATAGATAGATAGATAGATAGATAGATAGATAGATAGATAGATAGATAAAAGGATGATAGATAGATAGATAGATAGATAGATAGATAGATAGATAGATAGATAGATAGATAGATAGATAGATAAAAGGATGATAGATTGATCGATAGAAAGATAGATAGATAGATAAAAGGATGATAGATAGATATATAGATAGATAGATAGATAGATAGATAGATAGATAGATAAAAGGATGATAGATAGATTGATAGATCGATAAATCGATAGATAGATAGATAAATAGATAGATAGATAGATAAAATGATGATAGATAGATAAAAGGATGATAAAATGATAGATCGATAGATAGATATATAGATGGATAAAAGGATGATAGATAGATAGATAGATAGATAGATAGATAGATAGATAGATAGATAGATGGATAAAAGGATGATAGATAGATTGATAGATCGATAGATCGATAGATAGATAGATAGATAGATAGATAGATAGATAGATAGATAGATAGATAGATAGATAAAAGGATGATAGATAGATAGATAGATAGATAGATAGATAGATAGATAGATAGATAGATAGATAGATAAAAGGATGATAGATTGATCGATAGAAAGATAGATAGATAGATAAAAGGATGATAGATCGATAGATCGATAGATAGATATATAGATGGATAAAAGGATGATAGATAGATTGATAGATCGATAGATAGATAGATAGATAGAAATTCACAAGATATGTATGTATGGATGTATGTATGTATCTATCTATCTTATTATCTATAAATCTATCTATCTATTTATTATATATCTCTCTATATCTCTATTTCCATAGATATAGAAAACATCAAGTTGGTCCAGTTGACAATTGGCCATTTTCTTTGTGATTTTTTCTTAATTCTTAACTTTTTTAACCTAGAGAATAGAACTGTATTCATCCCAGGCAAGTTTTACTTCACTTATTGTTGACGGACTCATATTACTGCTGGAGGTCTGTTCTATGCATTAACTACTTTTTTTTTTTATAAAATATTATAAAATATTACAAAAATTGATAAAATATTATAAAATATTATTTCCAAAGACTAGTTCTGAATTTCATGCTCCCTTGTTTTCTTGCGTCATATTGAAAATACTGCCCCTCTGAACCGTATTTACACCGTTATTGTACCAGGTGCATCTCATAAAATTAGAATATCATCAAAAAGTTAATTTATTTCAGTAATTCAATTCAAAAAGTGAAACATATATTTTATATGTAAATAAAAAGAATGAATAGAATCAGCACTCAACTCTCAATGAGGGGGACCACTCTCTCTAACTCCAATATATAATATAAAATCGTGTCGCAAAACTATGGGTCAGAAGGATCTGGTGATCAATATTAATGAGTGTATACGTGAAGATGTTTCTTTTTATTTACATTGTGATACGTGGGGACAATATCAGAATCAGCTGCTTACTTGGAGAAGTTCCACGTTCATTATTATTTCCTTGATTTTGAACATCCGTCCGATCGCTTACCTCAATATAGCGCATAAGTCTTACATTTTCATATATTTTATATAGATGCGTTACACACAGAGTGATATATTTCAAGCATTTCTTTCTTTTAATTTTGGATGATTATGGCTTACAGCTAGTAAAAAATTCAAAATGCAGTATCTCGGAAGATTAGAATATTACATAATGCCAATAAAATAAAAAAAAAATATTTTATTTTTAATACAGAAATGTTGGCTTACTGAAAAGTAAGTCCATGTACAGTATAGGATGCACTCAATACTTGGCCGGGGCTCCTTTTTCATGAATTACTGCATCAATGCGGTGTGGCATGGAGGCGATCAGCCTGTGGCACTGCTGAGGCGTTATGGAAGCCCAGATTGCTTTGATAGCGTCCTTCAGCTCGTCTGCATTGTTGGGTCTGGTGTCTTTCATCTTCCTCCTGACAATACCCCACAGATTCTCTATGGGGTTTAGGTCAGGCATGTTTGCTGGCCAATCAAGCTCAGTGATACCATGATCATGTGACCAGGTATTGGTACTTTTGGCAGTGTGGGCAGGTGCCAAGTCCTGCAGGAAAATGAAATAAGCATCTCCATAAAGCTGGTCAGCAGAGGGAAGCATGAAGTGCTCTCGAATTTCCTGCTAGAGGGCTGCACTGACTTTGGACTTGATAAAACACAGTGGACCAACACCAGCAGATGACATGGCTCCCCAAATCATCACTGACTGTGGACTTCACACTGGACCTCATACAACTTTGAGTCTGTGCCTCTCCACTCTTCCTCCAGACTCCGGGACCTTGATTTCCAAATGAAATGCAAAATTTTCCACAGTCCATGATGATCCGGGAGCCATGTCATCTTCTGGTGTCGGTCCACCATGTTTCTGTGTTTAAAAATCTTTTTTTTTATTGGTCTTATGTAATATTCTAATTTTCTGAGATACTGAAATTTGGGTTTTCACTAGCTGTAAGCTTGAAATATATCACTCTGTGTGTAACCCATCTATATAAAATAAATGAGTTTCACTTTTTGAACTGAATTACTGAAATAAATCAACTTTTTGATGATATTGTAATTTTATGAGATGCACCTGTATTTAGAGCAGTGGCAGCCGGTGCGTTCGGGGCGCCGGACGCATGGAGATCAATGTTTTTTTTTTTTCCATCACCTGATTAGAGCCAGAGGCTCTAATAGGGCGATGCAAAGGGTGGACCCAGGGCGCAGAGCAGTGCGCCCCGAGCCCACCCATTGTGTGACAATAGCGAATGAAAATTCGCTATTGTCACACGGATCCTCCTCCTGCCCAATCAGGGAGCGTGTCCGATACGCCCTTCCTGATTGGCGGCAAGGCAAACCAAATGCCATTGGCCGAGGAGGAGGCGGGAGTGGGAGGACTCGTAGAGATGCCGGGGAATCGGGATTGAAGCTGCCGTCGCTGGGACACTGTTCTCGGGGGGGGGGGGGCATTGAAGGGGGCACGCACGCACGCTGGTCTCTGCATTGAAAGGGGACATGTGTGCTGGTCACTACATTCTAAGGGGACATGTGTGCTGGTCGCTGCATTCTAAGGGGACATGTGTGCTGGTCACTGCATTCTAAGGGGACACGTGTGCTGGTCACTACACTCTAAGGGGACATGTGTGATCACTACATTCTAAGGGGACATGTGTGCTGGTCACTACATTCTAAGGGGACATGTGTGCTGGTCACTACATTCTAAGGGGACATGTATGCTGGTCACTACATTCTAAGGGGACATGTATGCTGGTCACTACATTCTAAGGGGGCATGTATGCTGGTCACTACATTCTAAGGGGACATGTGTGCTGGTCACTGCATTCTAAGGGGACATGTGTGCTGGTCACTGCATTCTAAGGGGACATGTATGCTGGTCACTACATTCTAAGGGGACATGTATGCTAGTCACTACATTCTAAGGGGGCATGTATGCTGGTCACTACATTCTAAGGGGGCATGTATGCTGGTCACTGCATTCTAAGGGGGCATGTATGCTGGTCACTGCATTCTAAGGGGGCATGTATGCTGGTGACTACTTTCTAAGGGGGCATGTACGCTGGTCACTACATTCTAAGGGGGCATGTACGCTGGTCACTGCATTCTAAGGGGGCATGTATGCTGGTCACTGCATTCTAAGGGGGCATGTACGCTGGTGACTACTTTCTAAGGGGGCATGTACGCTGGTCACTACATTCTAAGGGGGCATGTACGCTGGTCACTGCATTCTAAGGGGGCATGTATGCTGGTCACTGCATTCTAAGGGGGCATGTATGCTGGTCACTGCATTCCAAGGGGGCATGTACGCTGGTCACTGCATTCTAAGGAGGCATGTATGCTGGTCACTACATTCTAATGGGGCATGTACGCTGGTCACTGCATTGAAGGGGACATGTATGCTGGTCACTTCATTGAAAGGGGGCATGTATACTGGTCACTGCATTGAAAGGGGCATGTACGCTGGTCACTGCATTGAAAGGGGGTATGTATGCTGGTCACTGCATTGAAAGGGGGTATGTATGCTGGTCACTGCATTGAAAGGGGCATGTACGCTGGTCACTGCATTGAAAGGGGCATGTACGCTGGTCACTGCATTGAAAGGGGCATGTACGCTGGTCACTGCATTGAAAGGGGGAATGTATGCTGGTCACTGCATTGAAAGGGGGTATGTATGCTGGTCACTGCATTGAAAGGGGCATGTACGCTGGTCACTGCATTGAAAGGGGCATGTATGCTGGTCACTGCATTGAAAGGGGCATGTATGCTGGTCACTGCATTGAAAGGGGCATGTATGCTGGTCACTGCATTGAAAGGGGCATGTACGCTGGTCACTGCATTGAAAGGGGCATGTATGCTGGTCACTGCATTGAAAGGGGGAATGTATGCTGGTCACTGCATTGAAAGGGGCATGTACGCTGGTCACTGCATTGAAAGGGGCATGTACGCTGGTCACTGCATTGAAAGGGGCATGTACGCTGGTCACTGCATTGAAAGGGGGAATGTATGCTGGTCACTGCATTGAAAGGGGGTATGTATGCTGGTCACTGCATTGAAAGGGGCATGTACGCTGGTCACTGCATTGAAAGGGGCATGTATGCTGGTCACTGCATTGAAAGGGGCATGTATGCTGGTCACTGCATTGAAAGGGGCATGTATGCTGGTCACTGCATTGAAAGGGGCATGTACGCTGGTCACTGCATTGAAAGGGGCATGTATGCTGGTCACTGCATTGAAAGGGGCATGTATGCTGGTCACTGCATTGAAAGGGGCATGTACGCTGGTCACTGCATTGAAAGGGGGCATGTATGCTGGTCACTGCATTGAAAGGGGCATGTACGCTGGTCACTGCATTGAAAGGGGGCACGCTGGTCTCTCTGCATTGAAAGGGGGCACGCTATACCTTAATTACTGAAGGCCCCTTTCACACTTTTGCGACCTCAAAGTCACGCAATTTTTTACAGCGTTTGTTGCCACAAAGCAATGCCTATTGCATTTTTCTGTTTGCGCCCCCCCCCCCCCAAATTTTTGAGCACCAGCCGCCACTGATTTAGAGCCCATTTCTCGGCATATGCATTGCTTCTACCACCCCAACCCCTCAATTACCCATTAAAAAGTATTTTTTTTTTCTAGCTTGAGGTGATTGTATTAGTGCACTTGCAGCAAGAACAATTGGGTACTGTCGGAGATACTTTTTTGTTTATTTGCACTAACATCCAAATTTTCAGGAGAAGCTTTCTGGGTGTGCCCCCTTCTTTAAGGTCCAAGGAGTACTACCTTGGACCTTGAAAAAGAGGACACACCCAAAAGCGTATCTTAAAAATCTGGATGTTAGTTAGCTTCTTTCCTTATTAACCTGAGCCTACTGCTGGACAGCTAAAAAGAAGGTTCCATATCACCCAGGCAGTGATGTGAAGACCTGAAGAAGGACCTGCCTGCTCTACAGTGAAAAAGATAGAAGACTGTGGGCCTGGCATGTCACATGACAAAGGATTTGGATAAGTAAAAGGAACGTTAGCTTTTTTTTTTTTTATTAAAATACTGGTTCATTGGGGTGGGGGGGAGTTGATAATGCATGGAGTTTAGCTATAAAGTTTTCAATCATGTCCTCCCTTTACCTTCTTTCCTTGCGGGTATACATATTATGTCCCACCAACCCCTCCCAATCTGTTTTATGCCATTTTTGTTGCCAGTCCCTGGACTTTTATCAATATATTTATTTGTAATTGGGGTCTCCAGAGTTGGATATTTATTTGTCTAATTTATGTTTGTTTGCACCCATTTGGGGTATATACATATATTCATATATATATATATATATATATATATATATATATATATATATATATATACACACACAGTATCTCACAAAAGTGAGTACACCCCTCACATTTTTGTAAATATTTTATCTTTTCATGTGACAACACTGAAGAAATTACACTTTGTTACAATGTAAAGTAGTGAGTGTACAGCTTGTATAACAGTGTAAATTTGCTGTCCCCTCAAAATAACTCAACATACAGCCATTAATGTCTAAACCGCTGGCAACAAAAGTGAGTACACCCCTAAGTGAAAATGTCCAAATTGGGCCCAAAGTGTCAATATTTTGTGTGGCCGCCATTATTTTCCAGCACAGCCTTAACCCTCTTGGGCATGGAGTTCACCAGAGCTTCACAGGTTGCCACTGGAGTCCTCTTCCACTCCTCCATGAAGACATCACGGAGCTGGTGGATGTTAGAGACCTTGCGCTCCTCCACCTTCCGTTTGAGGATGCCCCACAGATGCTCAATAGGGTTTAGGTCTGGAGACATGCTTGGCCAGTCCATCACCTTTACCCTCAGCTTCTTTAGCATGGCAGTGGTCATCTTGGAGGTGTGTTTGGTAAAAGAAAGGGGGAAAAAGCGCCAGTGGAGTGCAGTTTTTAAAAGAAGGAAGTTTATTAAAAAAAAAAGAACAGGTGACTCGATAATGGACTCACTTCAGTGCAGTCACTGTGGTGCCCTCCCTGGTGTTGGTCAGTTGGCTCGGTGCCTGCTCTGGGTCCTGATGCGGTCCAATCATCCGGGAGAAGTCCGGGGTCTCTCAGGCGACTTCCGGGTCGGATCGGCATAGGAGATGTGGAGCGTCTTGGAGGTGTGTTTGGGGTCGTTATCATGTTTGAATACAGCCCAGCAGCTCAGTCTCCAAATGGAGGGGATCATGCTCTGCTTCAGTATGTCACAGTACATGTTGGCATTCATGGTTCCCTCAATGATCTGTAGCTCCCCAGTGCCGGCAGCACTCATGCTGCACCAGACCATGACACTCCCACCACCATGCTTGACTGTAGGCAAGACACACTTGTCTTTGTACTCCTTACCTGGTTTCCACCACACACGCTTGACACCATCTGAACCAAATAAGTTTATCTTGGTCTCATCAGACCACAGGACATGGTTCCAGTAATCCATGTCCTTAGTCTGCTTTTCTTCAGCAAACTGTTTGTGGGCTTTCTTGTGCATCATCTTTAGAAGGGTTCCTTCTGGGATGACAGCCATGCAGACCAATTTGATGCAGTGTGCGGCGTATGGTCTGAGCAGTGACAGGCTGACCCCCCACCCCTTCAACCTCTGCAGCAATTCTGGCAGCAATCATACGTCTATTTCCCAAAGACAACCTCTGGATATGACGCTGAGACTCAACTTCTTTAGTCGACAATGACAAGGCCTGTTCTGAGTGGAACCTGTCCTGTTAAACTGCTGTATGGTCTTGGCCACCATGCTGCAGCTCAGTTTCAGGCTCTTGGCACTCTTATAGCCTAGGGAGGCCATCTTTATGTAGAGCAACAATTCTTTTTTTCAGATCCTCAGAGAGTTCTTTGCCATGAGGTGCCATGTTGAACTTCCAGTGACCAGTATGAGAGAGTGAGAGCGATAACACCAAATTTAACACAACCGCTCCCCTTTCAGACCTCAGACCTTGTAACACTAACGAGCCACATGACACCGGGGAGGGAAAATGGCTAATTGGGCCTAATTTGGACTTTTTTTTACTTAGGGGTGTACTCACTTTTGTTGCCAGCGGTTTACACATTAATGGCTGTGTGTTGAGTTATTTTGAGGGGACAGCAAATTTACACTGTTATACAAGCTGTACACTCACTACTTTACATTGTAGCAAAGTGTCATTTCTTCAGTGTTGTCACATGAAAAGAAAGAATAAAATATTTACAAAAATGTGAGGGGTGTACTCACTTTTGTGAGATACTATATATATATATATATATATATATATACTGTATATATGTATTTTTTTTATAATTTTTTAACTTTTTTGGTTAAAAAAAAAAGAACACACATATATATATATATATATATATATATATATATATATCTCAAAAAAATAAAAGGAACAATTCGAAAACACATCAGATCTCAACAGGGAAAAATTTCATGCTGGATATCTATACTGGTATGGACTGGGTAATGTGTTAGGATCTATACTGGTATGGACTGGGTAATGTGTTAGGGTTTATACTGGTATGGACTGGGTAATGTGTTAGGATCTATACTGGTATGGACTGGGTAATGTGTTAGGATCTATACTGGTATGGACTGGGTAATGTGTTAGGATCTATACTGGTATGGACTGGGTAATGTGTTAGTATCTATACTGGTATGGACTGGGTAATGTGTTAGTATCTATACTGGTATGGACTGGGTAATGTGTTAGGATCTATACTGGTATGGACTGAGTAATGTGTTAGGGTTTATACTGGTATGGTTTGGGTAATGTGTTAGGATCTATACTGATATGGACTGGGTAATGTGTTAGGGTTTATACTGGTATGGACTGGGTAATGTGTTAGGATCTATACTGGTATGGACTGGGTAATGTGTTAGGATCTATACTGGTATGGACTGGGTAATGTGTTAGGATCTATACTGGTATGGACAGGGTAATGTGTTAGGATCTATACTGGTATGGACTGGGTAATGTGTTAGGGTTTATACTGGTATGGACTGGGTAATGTGTTAGGAAGGAAAGTATGCCACATCATTTGCTGGAAATGAAAATGATCACCCTACGGAGGGGTGAATTCAAAGACACCCCGAAAAACAAAGTGAAAAAAGGATGCAGCAGGGGAGTCCATTTTGCTGAAATTTCATTGCAGCAACTCAGAATGGTACTCAGTAGTTTGTATGGCCCCCACGTGCTTGTATGCATGCCTGACAACATCAGGGCGTGCTCCTAGTGAAACGACAGATGGTGTCTTGGGGTATTTTCTCCCAGATCTGGACCAGGGCATCACTGAGCTCCTGAACAGACTGAAGTGCAACCTGGCGGAGTTGGATGGAGCGTAGGGGCCATTAAATGGTATCAATTCCACCATCCTCCAGCATACTCTCGCAGTGAGCGCAGGGTCCACTAGAGGACGTCGGGCCCTCAGGCCACCCTCATGAAGTCTGTTTCTGATTGTTTGGTCAGAGACATTCACACCAGTGGCCTGCTGGAGGTCATTTTGTAGGGCTCTGGCAGTGTTCATCCTGTTCCTCCTTGCACAATGGAGCAGATACCGGTCCTGCTGATGGGTTAAGGACCTTCTATGGCCCTGTCCAGCTCTCCTGGAGTAACTGCCTGTCTCCTGGAATCTCCTCCATGCTCTTGAGACTGAGACACAGCAAACCTTCTGGCAATGGCATATATTGATGTGCCATCCTGGAGGAGTTGGACTGCCTGTGCAACCTCTATAGGGTCCAGGTATTGCCTCATTCTACCGGTAGTGACACTGACCATAGCCAAATGCAAAACTAGTGACAAACAGTCAGGAAAGATGATTAGGGAAAAAAACATCAGTGGCCTCCACCTGTAAAACTATTTGGAGGTGGGCTAATTGTTGCCCATCTAGTGCACCTGTTGTTAATTTAATTAACACCAAAGCAGCTGAAACTGATTAACAACCCCCTCTGCTACTTAACTGACCAGATCAATATCCCAGGAATTTAACCCGACTTGATGTTATACTCTGATTAACCACTTAAGCCCTGGAGGATCAACATTTTTTAACATTTTAGGCCAATTTGTTTTCTGCTACATATTTTTGGTGAAAAAAATTACAATAAGCGTATTTTTTATTGGTTTGCGCAAAAGTTATTGCGTTTACTAACTACGGGAAAGATTTATGCCATTTTTATTGTTTTTTTTTTTTTTACCAATAATGGCAGCGATCTGCGATTTTTTTTTGCGGAATTGCGACTTTGCGGCGGACAGATCAGACCCTTGACTGACATTTTTGACACTTTTGGGGGTACCAGTGACATTACTACAGTAATCAGTGCTATACATATGCACTGTTACTGTAAAAATGACACTTTATTAGAGATCCAGGGGTTAAATGTATCCCTAGGGGTGTGATTCTAACTGTAAAGGGGCGTGGCTTTTGATGTAACCACAGAGACATACGATCCTACATAGCAGGATCGTATGATCTCTCCAGTTACACCAGGTTGAATGACAGGCGGCTTTGTTTACGTCAGCCGCCTGCCTTTCTTCCTCTCCAGCGGGAGATTGCGAGTGACCTGCAGACATCGGAGCCGCCAGTCACTCGTGCGGTGATGGCAG
>NC_138770.1:52472053-52509553 GCF_965119305.1 Pelophylax lessonae | reverse complement strand
GCGTAAGAGAAAGCTTTCAGCGTTTACTGCAGATATCAACTAGCTGTGTTCACAATAATAACAATAATAATAATAAAAAAAAAAAACTCCTATAGACAACTATTATCGTGGGGTGTGGGTCTGGTAAAAGAATATTATGTTGAACTAAGATGATCACAAAAAAAAAAAAGAAAATCTAAAATGTTTCTAAAAAATTAAATAAGATAATAGCAAAAAAGTATTTTTTAAGTATATGTATATATTAACTAAGATGATAGCAAAGAAAAAATAAATAAAATAAATTAATAGAAGAATTAAGATGATGGCAAAAAAACTATATCAAAATAAAAACTCCCCAAAAAACTAAGATGATAGTAAGAAAAAAACTAAGATGATTAAAAAAAAAAAACAACCTAAGATGATAGCAATAATAACTTAGACGATAGAAAACAAATAAATACATAAAATAATAAAAAAAAAAGAAAAACAAAGATAGTGGCAAAAAAGAAAAACAATAATATGATCCTAGATTGTAAGCTCTAATGAGCAGGGCCCTCTGATTCCTCCTGAATTGAATTCTATTGTAGCTATACTGTCTGCCCTCACGTTGTAAAGTGCTGTGCAAACTGTTAGTGCTATATAAATCCTGCATAATGATAATAATTAATGATAATGATAGCAAGAGAAAACTAAGATGATAGCAAAAAAAAAAAAAATCCCCAAAAAAATAAGATAACAAAAAAGAGAAAGTCACAGCAATAATATTTAAGATGATAGCAAAAAAGACAAAACAAAAATAAAGAAATAAAAGAAATTGAAAGAGGTTAAAGGAAAAAAACAAAAAAAAATATGATTGCAAAAAAAAAAAAAAAAAAAATATATATATATATATATATATATATATATATATATATATACATATATATATACAGTAAATAAAGAATAAGATAAAAGTAAAAACAAAAAACAAAACAATGACTAAGAAAATAGCAAAAAACAAAAAAGTGTGAAAATATAAAAAATGTCAAATAATACCCTAAGGCAATAGCAAGACAAAATAAAAATAAGGTGATAAAAAAAGGGTAAAAAAAATATATATAAAAATATAAAATAAAATAATCTACAACACAAACACACAGCAATCATTTAGATTTTATTTTTTAAGATTGATGTTTTAAAGAACACATATACAGTAAATAAAAAAAAAAAAAAAAAAAAATATATATATATATATATATATATATATATATATAAATATATATAGATATATAGTCCCTTGCAAAAGTATTCGGCCCCCTTGAACTTTTCGACCTTTTGACACATTTCAGGCTTCAAACATAAAGATATAAAACTGTAATTTTTTGTGAAGAATCAACAACAAGTGGGACACAATCATGAAGTGGAACGAAATTTATTGGATATTTCAAACTTTTTTAACAAATAAATAACTGAAAAATTGGGCGTGCAAAATTATTCAGCCCCTTTACTTTCAGTGCAGCAAACTCTCTCCAGAAGTTCAGTGAAGATCTCTGAATGATCCAATGTTGACCTAAATGACTAATGATGATAAATAGAATCCACCTGTGTGTAATCAAGTCTCCGTATAAATGCACCTGCACTGTGATAGTCTCAGAGGTCCGTTTAAAGCGCAGAGAGCATCATGAAGAACAAGGAACACACCAGGCAGGTCCGAGATACTGTTGTGGAGAAGTTTAAAGCCGGATTTGGATACAAAAAGATTTCCCAAGCTTTAAACATCCCAAGGAGCACTGTGCAAGCGATAATATTGAAATGGAAGGAGTATCAGACCACTGCAAATCTACGAAGACCTGGCCGTCCCTCTAAACTTTCAGCTCATACAAGGAGAAGACTGATCAGAGATGCAGCCAAGAGGCCCATGATCACTCTGGATGAACTGCAGAGATCTACAGCTGAGGTGGGAGACTCTGTCCATAGGACAACAATCAGTCGTATACTGCACAAATCTGGACTTTATGGAAGAGTGGCAAGAAGAAAGCCATTTCTTAAAGATATCCAAAAAAAGTGTAGTTTAAAGTTTGCCACAAGCCACCTGGGAGACACCAAACATGTGGAAGAAGGTGCTCTGGTCAGATGCAGAGGCGTACCTAGGGTCTCCAGCGCCCTTGGCGAGAAGCTGTATCGGCCCCCCCCACCCCCATCATTAAAGAGTTGGGCCGAATACTTTCGCAAGGCACTGTGTATATATATATATTTTTATATATATATATATATATATATATATATATATAAATGAAATATTTAAATATTTTGTTTTTGTTTACTTCTTCTCTGCACATAAACAAGCCATGCACCCTCAGGTAGGTGCCTTCATGTTTGCCAGCACCATGACTGCAGTCTCATCCTCAGAAAGCATTGATGGATCTTGGAGCGTTGACCGCATGACCTGTCCTCTGCCATCAGGAATGCAGGCTGCCCCAAAATGAGGTCAGCATACTTTTTTTTGTATGTGTTCCCTGACTGCAAGAAATAAATGAGGTCATGTGGTCCCAAACCACAGATCAGTCAAGGCACAGTATGACTGATGTGCAAGGAGGATGAACCCAATGTATGTGTATGGGACATAGCCACCAATACACGTTTTCGGGGGATAAGACACATTTGCAGTAAAATGCACTCATACAAAAATTCAAAGTCTGATTCGTAGTTAGCCAACCATCCCGAAATTACACAGACACCGGGAGGAAGAAAAGAAAATTGGAAAAAAAAAAAAGGAAAACAAATAATACTTTTCTTACGCCCGGCTTCTGGCTGCTTCCCGCAGGTGAGGATAATGTCCTTGGGCCTCCTCCTGGGGTGCCCCAAATCCTGGGAGAATACAAATGTGCCATGCAGGAGAGAATTCTCCCAGGATTTGGGCTTTTCAGTCTTCTCAGGGTCCCAGGAGAAGGCCCTATGTTCAGAGCGTATTTTTTATTTTTATTTTCTGATTTCTTGGAGACTCGTCACCTTCCTAAATAATTGCAGAAAAAAATATAAAAAATGAAGGATTTCTTCATGTGATTTGGGGAGCTATTCTTCCCTGGTGGCCACTATCCACCTCACACCGGTGATTTGAAGGGTTATTCTTTCCTGAAGGCCACTTTCCCACTGGCACCAATGATTTAGGGGCTATTATACTAATCTACTAATGACAATAATTTTGAGGGGGGGTCCCTTCTTTCCTGGAGGCTTTTGCCTCATTGACACCACTGGTTTGGGGGCTGTTCCGGCTATTCTTCTCTAGTGGCCACTTTCCCACTGACACCAATTTAGGGGCTATTCCGGTTGTTCTTCTCTAGTGGCCACTATCCCACTGACACCACTGATTTGGGGGCTATTCTCTTTTGGTCATCACTGACCCACTGACATCAATGATCTGAAGGCTATTCTCTCCAGGACACTATTATACCACTGACATCAATTAGCAAAAAATGGGACTAAATCCCCATTTTTATTTATGGATTGTCTCCATATTTGATAGTCATTTCTTTTGCATGTGTGCGCTATTCTTTTTTAATATACTGACATCAATTATTTGATGGGTTATTCTTTCCTGAGGACCACTATCCCACTGGCACTAATGATTTTGGGGCTGCTCTCCCTTAGAGGATGCTATCCCACTGATACCAATGATTTGGGGGCTACTCTGCCTTATGGCATACTATCCCACTGACACAAATTATTTGGGGGGCTACTCTCCCTTAGAGGATACTATCCCACTGACACCAATGATTTGGGGGGCTACTCTTTCTTAGAGGATGCTATCCCACTGACACCAATGATTTGGGGGCTACTCTGCCTTAGAGGATGCTATCCAACTGACACCAATGATTTGGGGGCTATTCTCCCTTAGAGGATACTATCCAACTGACACCAATGATTTGGGGGCTACTCTTCCTTAGGGAATGCTATCCAACTGACACCAATGATTAGGGAGCTACTTTCCCCTAGAGGATACTATCACACTGACACCAATGATTTGAGGGCAATTCTCCCTTAGGGGATACTCTCCCACTGACACCAATGATTTGGGGGCTATTCTCCCTTAGAGGATACTATCCAACTGACACCAATGATTTGGGGGCTACTCTCCCTTAGGGAATGCTATCCAACTGACACCAATGATTAGGGAGCTACTTTCCCCTAGAGGATACTATCACACTGACACCAATGATTTGGGGGCTATTCTCCCTTAGAGGATACTATCATACTGACACCAATGATTTGAGGGCAATTCTCCCTTAGGGGATACTCTCCCACTGACACCAATGATTTGGGAGCTATTCTCCTTTAGAGGATACTATCCCACTGACACCAATGATTTGGGGGCTATTCTTCCTTAGAGGATACTATCCCACTGACACCAGTTATTTGGGGGCTACTCCTCCATAGAGGATACTATCCCACTGACACCAATGATTTGGGGGGTATTCTCCCTTAGGGGATGCTATCCCACTGACACCAATGATTTTGGGGCTATTCAAGAAATGATCCGAGTACTCCAGTAACCTCTTACACTCCAAAGACATGCTGGCAGGTTGATTGGCCCTAGTACTGTATGAGTATAAGTGCCAGTTCACACATATGTCATGTCAGACATCTCATGCGATTCCCACCGCACTGCTTTGCAAATCATATGCGATGTCTGTGTGATGCAAATTCAGCCATATAGATTGCATGGCTGAATTCGCATTGCATTCGGACCAAAGTCGCAAAGGACCCTTTTTTGGGTCCGCAAAAGAATCGCATTGCATGGGTGTTCACACCTATGCGATTTGATTCCCGTCCGAACTGACAGTTCGCAGTGCGATTTGCAAACCGATCTGGGGGTGTCATTAACGTTGTATTGACACCCCCAGCGATTGGCATATGCCAGTGTGAACTGCCTGCGACTCGAGTGTGATACGGGAAAGCAGTGGATTTGCAGGGTTCCCGTATCACATATGTTTTAACTGGCCCAGAATGTGAGTTAGGGACATTAGAGTGTAAGCTCTATTGGACAGGAGGGAGGACAGGGACTGATGTGAATGTACACTATATATGTAAAGCGCTGTGTAAGTGCCTGTAATAAATAAAATAATCAAGAGTGTATTTAGGGTCTTGAGTCAAGACTGTGCGCCTCTAACATATTTCATATCATATACAAATGACTTTCTCTATGTATTATAATAATAATAGTAATAGCAACAGAACAAAATCCCAACCAAACTGCATCCGCAATCATACAAATCACATACAATCCATACACACTAATGGGTTTTCCATAATCCCCATATGGCACAGATTACACATCCCATAATATCCCCATCCACTTCTTACACGGCTGCTGCAGGGTCCAAATACACGTCTGTCTGTCTGTCTGCTGAAATGTTTTTTTGAGTCATCAGCCTGCAGTAATATGAATATAAAGGTGGATAGATAGATAGATAGATAGATAGATAGATAGATAGATAGATAGATAGATAGATAGATAGATAGATAGATAGATAGATAGATAGATAGATAGATAGATAGATAGATAGATAGATAGATAGATAGATAGATAGATAGATAGATAGATAGATAGATAGATATTTAACTATTCACAAGAAATGTGTGTATCTATCTATCTATCTATCTATCTATCTATCTATCTATCTATCTATCTATCTATCTATCTATCTATCTATCTATCTATGTGTTTCCGAGATGTCACTTTTCACTGGTAGATAATACAAGGATAGATAAACTCTCTCCAGAAGTTCAGTGAGGATCTCTGAATGATCCAATGTTGACCTAAATGACTAATGATGATAAATAGAATCCACCTGTGTGTAATCAAGTCACCGTATAAATGCACTGTGATAGTCTCAGAGGTCCGTTTAAAGCGCAGAGAGCATCATGAAGAACAAGAAACACACCAGGCAGGTCCGAGATACTGTTGTGGAGAATTTTAAAGCCGGATTTGGATACAAAAAGATTTCCCAAGCTTTAAACATCCCAAGGAGCACTGTGCAAGCGATAATATTGAAATGGAAGGAGTATCAGACCACTGCAAATCTACGAAGACCTGGCTGTCCCTCTAAACTTTCAGCTCATACAAGGAGAAGACTGATCAGAGATGCAGCCAAGAGGCCCATGATCACTCTGGATGAACTGCAGAGATCTACAGCTGAGGTGGGAGACTCTGTCCATAGGACAACAATCAGTCGTATACTGCACAAATCTGGCCTTTATGGAAGAGTGGCAAGAAGAAAGCCATTTCTTACAGATATCCATAAAAAGTGTTGTTTAAAGTTTGCCACAAGCCACCTGGGAGACACCAAACATGTGGAAGAAGGTGCTCTGGTCAGATGAAACCAAAATCAATCTTTTTGGCAACAATGCAAAACGTTATGTTTGGCGTAAAAGCAACACAGCTCATCACCCTGAACACACCATCCCCACTGTCAAACATGGTGGTGGCAGCATCATGGTTTGGGCCTGCTTTTCTTCAGCAGGGACAGGGAAGATGGTTAAAATTGATGGGAAGATGGATGGAGCCAAATACAGGACCATTCTGGAAGAAAACCTGATGGAGTCTGCAAAAGACCTGAGACTGGGACTGAGATTTGTCTTCCAACAAGACAATGATCCAAAACATAAAGCAAAATCTACAATGGAATGGTTCACAAATAAACATATCCAGGTGTTAGAATGGGCAAGTCAAAGTCCAGACCTGAATCCAATCGAGAATCTGTGGAAAGAACTGAAAACTGCTGTTCACAAACGCTCTCCATCCAACCTCACTGAGCTCGAGCTGTTTTGCAAGGAGGAAGGGGCAAAAATTTCAGTCTCTCTATGTGCAAAACTGATAGAGACATACCCCAAGCGACTTACAGCTGTAATCGCAGCAAAAGGTGGCGCTACAAAGTATTAACTTAAGGGGGCTGAATAATTTTGCACGCCCAATTTTTCAGTTTTTCATTTGTTAAAAAAGTTTAAAATATCCAATAAATTTCGTTCCACTTCATGATTGTGTCCCACTTGTTGTTAATTCTTCACAAAAAATTACAGTTTTATATCTTTATGTTTGAAGCCTGAAATGTGGCAAAAGGTCGAAAAGTTCAAGGGGTCGAATACTTTTGCAAGGCACTGTATATATATATATATATATATATATATGGATAAATAGATAGATAGAATAGATAGATAGATAGATAGATAGATAGATAGATAGATAGATAGATAGATAGATAGATAGATAGATAGATATTTAACTATTCACAAGAAATGTATGTATGTATGTATGTATGTATGTATGTATGTATGTATGTATCTATCTATCTATCTATCTATCTATCTATCTATCTATCTATCTATCTATCTATCTATCTATCTATCTATCTATCTATCTATCTATCTATCTATCTACGTGTTTCCGAGATGTCACTTTTCACTGGTGTGACTAGTTAGATACATACATACATAGATAGATAGATAATAGAAACATAGATAGAGATGTAGTGAATCACAGATGAATGGGTAGATAGATGAAGGATAGAAGGAATTGCCATGCAGAGAATATGGTACAGAAATGTCCCAGCCTGCAGCACATCCTCGGGATTGGTTGGGAAAGGTCACCTGACATGTGATGACTCTTGCCATGACTTTCATACACAGACAATTGTTAGATATTTCTATAGCCAATATCTCCTATAAGAGTACAACTGATCTTTTTTTTTTTCCGGCTGTAATATCATTACTAGTCGGTTATTCGGTGTCATGTGACGCGCCTCTCTATGAAGAACATATTCAAATTGTTACAAATGTTTCCATACTGCCCCGTCCAATATGGAGCCCTAGTCAGCTGCCCAGTTGGCTGGCAGGATGAACCCAGCAATGTCTATGAGGGTTCCTGTGAGTGTGAATGCGGGAGGACGAGACGTCCATGGTGGCGGATTACATGGATAAACTGACAGCATGGCGGCAGAGTGTGTTGAGCCCATGATAACCACTCATTAGGTTGAGCAAATGAAAGGCCTCACCATCGGCAGCCTACCTGACAGCAATTAAGGAAGTTTGGGTGTATGGCAGCCTGTGTCTCAGCAGTCATCAAACAGCCTGATTGTTTGGAGTATGATTTAAACCATAATTGCAGTTGATTTGCTGCAAGGGAGACGCTCGCAACGCTGTAATATCCGAGCAATCTAAGATTAAAGCAGAGGGGAGGAAGATCATGTAATTGCTCAAATTTGTTGCAACACAGTTTCGGCTTCCATTTAACTATGAATTTCTCTAGTTGTTGGAGGTAGAAGAAGATGGGGCTTCATAGGTGTATACAGGGCTTTTTTTCAGTGGGAACGCGGGGGAACGCAGTTCCGGCACCTCCAGCACTGACTGTATGTTATAGTAAGGGGTGCTGGGGTGTGCTACAGGGTCTATTGATGCTTGCTGTGAGGGGATCTACTCTAACTGGAGGGGATACATTTTAGCAAGGGAGTCTATTGTTGCTGGTGGGGGATCTATTGTTGCTGGGGATGGGTTCTATGTTGCTGGGGGGTCAGGTTTTGCTGGGAGAGATCTACTGTTGAAGGAGGGGTCCATTGATGCTAGCTGTAGGGAGATCTGTTGTTGCTGCTGGAGTCTATTGTTCCTGGGAGGGGGGGGGATTTTGTGGTCCATTGTTAGGAGAATCTATTGTTGCTGGCTGCAGGGGATCTATTTTACTACATTTCTTGTTATCACTCCCAAATGATATACAAAATTACTTAGCACCACAAAATTATATTTGGTTCTGTATTGTCTAAAAGGGCAGTATTGGGAGGTGGGTAGGGGATGGAATCAAGGAATGATGGTAGGGGGTGGAACCATGGAATGGTGCTCGGAGGTGGGTAGGGGGTGGAACCAAGGAATGGTGCTCGGAGGTGGGACCAAGGAATAGTGCTCGGAGGTGGGACCAAGGAATGGTGCTCGGAGGTGGGTAGGGGGTGGAACCAAGGAATGGTGCTCGGAGGTGGGACCAAGGAATGGTGCTCGGAGTGGGACCAAGGAATGGTGCTCGGAGGTGGGACTAAGGAATGGTGCTCAAAGGTTTGTAAGGCCAGAGAAAAGGAGTACCTCGGAAAGAGGGGAGTTCCTGCACCTATTGTCTGAGAAAAAAAGCCCTGGGTGTATGTCCAGCTCACACATCCCAGGACACACTGTTTATCTGAGAGACGCAAGCGTGACGCAAGATCCGTGCTTGTGCAGATATGACGCGGGGGATTCCCTTGCATGTGAACAAATGCCTTGAAAAAATATTCATACCCCTTGAAGTTTTCCACATTTACAACCAAAAACGTCAATGTATTTTATTGGGATTTTATGTGATAGACCAGTGGTTCTCAACCAGGGTTCCTCCAGAGGTTGCTAGGGGTTCCTTGAGCAATGAGCAATTTCTGCCTCTCAGATACAGTAAGTTCCCCTGTCACCATTGATCTTTTTAACTATCTGGAAGAAGGTAAGTCTTCCCAATGTCCACAAGTCTAAGGAGCCTTCATCCCACCGACCATCACACTAATGTATCAGGAGTTGTAGATATAATCATTTTTATCAGGGGTTCCCTGAGACCTAAAAATTATTTCAAGGGTTCCTCTGTGTTGAATTGGTTGAGAAAGGCTGTGATAGACCAACACAAAGTGGCACATAATTGTGAAGTGGAAGGAAAATGATAAATATTTTTCAAATTGTTTTTTACTAATACATAAGTGAAAAGCGTGGTGTTCATTTGTATTCACCCCCTTTACTTTGATACCCCTAACTAAAATCTAGTGGAACCAATTGCCTTCAGAAGTCCCCTAATTAGTAAATAGAGTCCACCTCTGTGTCATTTATTCTCAGTATAAATACAGCTGTTCTGTGAAGCCCTCAGAGGTTTGTTAGAGAAGCTTAGTAAACAAACAGCATCATGAAGGCCAAAGAACACACCAGACAGGTCAGGTATAAAGTTGTGGAGAAGTTTAAAGAAGGGTTATAGAAAAATATCCCGAGCTTTGACCATCTCACGGAGCACTGTTCAATCCATCATCTGAAAATGGAAAGAGTATGGTACAACTGCAACCTACCAAGACATGGCCGTCCACCTAAACTGACAGGCCGGGCAAGGAGAGCATTCATCAGAGAAGCAGCAAAGAGGCCCATGGTAACTCTGGAGGAGCTGCAGAGATCCACAGCTCAGGTGGGAGAATCTGTCCACAGTACAACTATTAGTCGTGCACTCCACAATCTGGCCTTAATGGAAAAGGGACAAGAAGAAAGCCATTGGTGAAAGAAAGCCACAAGAAGTTTGCAGTTTGTGAGAAGCCATGTGGGGGACATAGCAAATGTGGAAGAAGGTGCTCTGGTCAGATGAGACCAAAATTGAACTTTTTGGTCTTATAAGCAAAATGCTATGTCTGGCGGAAAACTAACACTGCACATCACCCTGAATACACCATCCCCACCGTGAAACATGGTGGTGGCAGCATCATGTTGTGGGGATGCTTTTCCTCAGCAGGGACAGGGAAGCTGGTCAGAGTTGATGGGAAGATGTATGGAGCCAAATACAGGGCAATCTTTGAAGAAAACCTGTTAGAGTCTGCCAAAGGCTTGAGAATGGGGTGGAGGTTCACCTTCCAGCAGGACAACGACCCTAAACATACAGCCAGAGCTACAATGGAATGGTTTAGATCAGAGCATATTCATGTGTTAGAATGGCCCAGTAAAAGTCCAGACCTAAATCCAATTGAGAATCTGTGGCAAGACTTGAAAATTGCTGTTCACAGATGCTCTCCATCCAATCTGACAGAGCTTGAGCTATTTTGCAAAGAAGAATGGGCAGAAATGTCCCTCTCTAGATGTGCAAAGCTGGTAGAGACATCCCCAAAAAACACTTGTAGCTGTAATTGCAGGGAAAGGGGGTTCTACAAAGTATTGACTCAGGGGGGTGAATACAAATGCACGCCATACTTTTCACATATTTATTTGTAAAAAATGTTGAAAAACATTTATCATTTCCCTTCCACTTCACAATTATGTACAGCTTTGTGTCGGTTTATCACATAAAATACCAATAAAATACATTTGTGTTTTTGCTTGTAACATGACAAAATGTGGAAAATTTCAAGGGGTATGAATACTTTTCTAAGACATTGAAGGTGTTTGGAAAGTCCCAGATACCATCGGCACATGTGTGCATGCGGGGGAATCCCGTGTATCCCCTGGGGAAGTCCCAAATACCTTACAAAAACATGGGGTACGTTAGCGCACCCTCAAAATATTTCAAGGTGGGAACACAGAAGAGTTGCCAGGGTGAAGTTTACCCTATTATTTCATGGGAAGGGGAGTCTATTGAGGGGACTGATCTCTTAGAGATTCCGCACAATGCCTTGAGAGATGAAGGTAGTCTAATTAGACACAGAACTCTCGAGAGACTTTGAAGGCCATCTTGGGTGAGGAAACCTTTTAAATAAAGAACCCCACGTCATTATGGCCCACTTTTGGCAAGTGTGTGGTAGGAAAAGGAACCTGCATGTGAAGGATAGCACTTAGAACATGGTCAGGTTCCAGATGAGGAGGGATAGCTCTAGGAATGCTCCTTCTTCACGTTATATACTCCGGTAAGCAGTGCAGAGTCCAAGTTGATTGTATTTATGGTAAATAGGTCAATGCCCTATTATGGTAGACACCCTTGGCAGGTGAAATGGCCTCACCCATGTCTAAGTGATAGCTTGGTCTTCACCAGAGCACCCCATTAGTAGTGATAGTGACTCTAGTGGCCCTCTGGACTGTCAGGGCTGGGCTCCTGCTATTTATGAGCAGCTCTTTTCTTCACCTGGTTGCCATTACCTGCCTCATTAGTCCAGCCTACAGACAGCCACTTTTTGCTATTTAAACTGATTTGCTTATTTCTTCTGTTCCCTTGCGTGGTCTATGATCTCCAGTGTGTTCCTGTGTATGACTTGGTCTGGCTGACTTCTCTTCCGATACCAGTTTCTGTTTTTGCTCCTACTATGTTAACTTCTGGCCTTTTGACCCCAGCTCTTCTGATTATCCACTCTGGCATGCAAATCCTGGCTTCAGTTTTTGACTACGTTCCTGAATGGTGTTAATTTTTGCTATTTTATTAAAGGTGTGATTTTAACTGCATTTTCTGTCTCCGCCTGGGTTGTGGTTCCTGACATAGGCTAATTTGCTGCAGGCTATCACCAGGTTGTGGCCCGCAGGATTGCATGCAAAAAAACTTAGCTAGTGTCAGGCTTCAAGCGGAGGGAGTGGTCGGTGTCCAAGCTGAGATTAGGGCAGGTGCAGGCAAGAGAGTGGTCAGAATCCAAACTGAGATCAGGGCAGACTGCAGGCAAGAGAGTTTTCGCTATCCAAACTGAGGTCAAGGCTGGAGGCAAGCAAGAGAATGCTTAATATCCAGGCTGAGGTTGGAGTAGGCAGCAAGCAAGAGAATGGTCTGTATCCAGGCTGAGATCAGGGCAGGTGACAGGCAAGAGAGTGGTTAGTATCCAGACTGAGGTCAAGTCAAAGCTGGAGACAGGCAAGAGAGTGGTCAGTATCCAGACTGAGGTCAGAGAACAGACAGCGGGCAAGAGAGTTTTCAATATCCAAATTGAGATCAAGGCTGGAGGCAAGCAAAAGAGTGGTTGGTATCCAGGCTGAGGTCGGAGTAGGCAGAAAGCAAAAGAATGGTCGGTATCCAGGCTGAGGTCAGGGTAGACAGCAGGCAAGAGAGTTTTCGATATCCAAACTGAGGTCAAGTCTGGAGGCAAGGAAGAGAGTGGTTGGTATTAAGTCTGAGGTCAGGGCAGGCAGCAAGCAAGAGAATGGTCTGTATCCAGGCTGAGATCAGGGAAGGCAGCAGGCAAGAGAGTGGTCAGTATCCAGACTGAGGTCAAGTCGAGGCTGGAGACACGCAAGAGAGTGGCCAGTATCCAGACTGAGGTCAGAGGACAGACAGCAGGCAAGAGAGTTTTCAATATCCAAACTGAGATCAAGGTGGGAGGCAAGCAAGGGAGTGGTTGGTATCCAGGCTGAGGTCAGGGAAGGCAGCAAGCAAGAGAGTGGTCAGTATCCAGACTGATGTCAAGTCAAAGCTGTAGACAGTCAAGATATTGGTCGGTTTCAAGGCTGAGTTCAAGGCAGGCAGCAGAACGGTCAAGAACAGGCAGAACCATCAATGAAGCAGGAGACAATAGCAGTGTCAAGCAATCTGGGTTTGCAGCAGGCAAATGAGAAACAACAAGAACTAGCGGTATGGTATTAGGCAAAAAGACTCATCACCAGAGACCACAAAATGATCATATACAACAGCCAACATGTTTTGGGGACCAAACACACTCCCCCTTCTTCATGGTTCAGGAATCTTGACTGTGGTTAGATAGATGAAAATAAGCAGATACCAGATGTATCTATAGTATTCTGCCTGGTAAGCATTCAAATTCTGCCAATATTAAAAGTTACAGCAAATGACAATTATCGTATAATGATCACATACAACAGCCAACATGTTTTGGGGAATGTCATTGTATATAATCGTTAGGGAAGAACCAATAGCCAATTCGGCTCCCTGTTCGCCAGGAGCCAAGCGTCATATATAAAAGTTGTATATACCACTTCTAGATATAGCAGCGTTCCCTGTCTATGGATCCTAAGGAAGCAGTGGATGTCAGCACCCATTGAGTATCTAGCAACCGCCGCCATCACCGTCTTCCACCCATTAATACCAATGATGGGGCACTATTCTTCCCCCTATTATAAACGATAGAACACTATTCCTCTGACAACCAATATTGGGCATTATTTCTCTCATTGACACCAACCATGGGGCACTAATCCTCCCACTGACACCAACAATGGGGCACTATTCTTCCAAATCAAATAAACAATGAAACACTATTCCTTCCACTGACACCATTGATAAGGCCTCATTCCTCCCACTGACATCAACTATGGGGCTCTATTCCTCCCACTGAGAACAACAATGGGACACTATTCCTCCAACTGATATAAATCATGGAACACTATTCTTTCCACTGACACCAACAATGGGGTATAATTCGTCCCACTAGCTCCAACAGTGAAACACTGTTTCTCCCGCTGACACCAACGATGGAGCACTTTTTCTCCCAAAGACACACTGATAATGGGGCATTGTTCCTCTCACTGACACTAACGATGGCCACCATTCCACCCACTGACACCAACAATAGGGCACTATTCCTCTGACTGATATAAACCATGGAACATTATTCCTCCCACTGATGACAAAGATAGGGTACTGTTCCTCCCACTAACACCAAGAATGGGGCACTATACCTCCCACTGACACCAGTGATGGGGCACTATTCCCCCACTGATACCAAAGACAGGGCACTCTTCCTACCTCAGACACCAACGATGGGGCTAATACTAATGGTGGGGCACTTCTCCTCCCACTGAAATAAATGATCAAACACTATTCTTCTCAATGTCATAAGATAGGGTGTTATTCCTCCCAAATGATGAGGCCCTATTTCTTCTACTGACACCAACGTTTGGGCACTATTCCATCCACTGATATAAATGATGGAACACTATTCCTAATTCCAAAGATAGAGCATTATTCCTCCCACTGAAACCAACAATGGGACACTATTGCTCCCACTGGCGCCAAAAAGAAAAGCACTATTCCTACAACTGACGCCAATGATGGGGGACTATTCCTCCCACTGATTTAAATGATGTAACACTGTTCATCTCACTGACACCAACAATGGGGCATTATTCATCTCACTAATACAAATGATATGGCACTATTCCGCCCACTGACACCAACAATGGAGGACCAATCCTCTTACTGATATACAGTAAATGATGAAACACTATTCGTCTCACCGATACCAAAGATAGGGCACCATTCCTCCCACTGACACCAACAACGGAGCACCATTCCTCTCACTGACACCAAAGATGGAGCACTATTCCTCCCACTGACATCAACGATGGAGCACCATTCCCCCCACTATCAACAATGATGAAGCACCATTCCTCCCACAGACACCAACGATGTAGCACCATTCCTCCCACTGATACCAATGATGCAGCACCATTCCTCTCACTGACACTAACGATGGAGCACTATTCCTCCCACTTACACCAAGGATGGAGCACCATTCTTCCCACTGACACCAACGATGTAGCACCATTCCTCCCACTGATACCAATGATGGAGCACTATTCCTCTCACTGACACTAACGATGGAGCACTATTCTTCCCACTTACATCAAGGATGGAGCACCATTCTTCCCACTGACACCAACGATGGAGCACCATTCCTCCCACTGACACCAAGGATGGAGCACCATTCTTCCCACTGACACCAACGATAGAGCACCATTCCTCCCACTGACACCAAGGATGGAGTACCATTCCTCCCACTGACACCAACAGTGGGACACTATTCCTCAAACTGATATAAATGGTGAAACACTATTCGTCTCACTGACACCAATCATAGGGCACTATTCCTCAGGGGGAGGCAGCAAATATAAGTGTTAAATATGAAAAAAAAAAACACTTTAGAATTATAGGTTTGTTTTTACGTTTAATTTACAATATGGCTGTTCTGCCCTTTTTTTGTACGTTTGAAAGCAGCGCGGTGTCAACTGAAATTCCCAATTCCCTATCGATGTTCCCCGCTGACAAAACTGCTTGTGGAAGAGAATTCCACATCTGACGGTATAGAACCATTTACGTAGTTTGAGATTAAACCACTTTTCTTCCAATTTTGGTGAATGGCCGCGAGTCCTTTTATATTCCCTTTGGCTGAATAGTTTTTTCCCTATGCTAGAGTTACCAGTACAGTATTTGTACATTGATATCATATCCCCTCTCAAGCGTCTCTTCTCCAGAGAGAATAAGTCCAATGCTTGTAGACTTTCCTCATAGCTGAAGTCCTCCATTCCCTTTATTAGCTTTGTTGCCCTTCTCTGGACTCTCTCCAGATCCAGCACATCCTTCCTGAGGACCGGTGCCCAGAACCTGGATGGCATACTCCAGATGCGGACGGACCAGAGATTTGTAGAGTGGGGTAATTATCATTTTATCTCTGGAGTAAATCCCCTTTTTTATACATGCCAGTATTCTGTTGGCTTTGCTTGCAGCAGCTTGGCATTGCATGCCATTGCTGAGCTTGTCGTCTACTAGGACCCCCAGGTCCTTTTCCATCTTGGATTCCCCCAAAGGCCCTTGTGACGAGACCCTTGCTCGCTCGCTTCCGCTCTCCCGACACTCCTCTGTTTCTAGTGAGTCAGCTTGCAGATCGCAACGTCTGATGGTTCGGTCAACCAAGGATCCGGGATCCGAACTACAGCTATTTGCCTTTCGGAATACATTAGAACAAACACCAGGCAAGGCTGTATGTAAGTTCAAACAGGAAGACCATTTATTGGAAGAACACAGCACACTTTTATACAGAATTTGGAACATCCTGCCCCCAACAACCGCTCTCCTATTGGTCAATTCCAAAGTACCTGCAGTTCCCCTTTTGGTCCTACTTAGCCATGCAAATGAGGACTTGAAAATGAGTCAGCAGGGATTGGTCAGATAACTTGAGTAGAAGGACTGCTATGTGTAATGAGACAGAAGCCCCCAGGGGACAATCAATGTACACAATAGCCAGACACAGAACAATGGTTTCATAACGAGCCCCCAATACACATTACTCTGAGTGTCAATACATCCCTTAGCAGACAGCAGGTGAGGTCATTAGCACACCTGACAATAGGTGAATGGAAAGCCACCTCAGACAAAAGCAACATTGTTAGACAGCCCGTCTCCTCATTGAACTTCCTGGAATGACCATATTAGGAGTTGTACTTCCTGGTCAGAGACCTCATGGCAAATGGGAACAAAAATCTTCATATTACAAGGGAGACATTATTCCTGAATATGACTGTCCCATTTGTAGTAGTCCAAACCATATTTTCAGTGTTCACCACCCTCCTGGTCACCCTGCATCCATAACAGATGCAGGGTGACTTAAACATAAGAGAACCCCATAAGGCTGGGCATGGTGCCCCCCAACCTCTCTAAAGGTCTAAAGGAATTTGGGGTCCACAACCCCCATGCCCAAAGTGACTCCCGTCACAGCCCTCCCCCTAGCGCGTAACTTGCGTTCCCAAATGCATTACCTTACATTTTCCATCATTTTTTTTTTACTATAATTTTAATAAATGTTCCACAATTATACAAAAACGTTTAAAAAAAAAAGAGAGAGAAGCTAAATACTGTATCCCCTCTAATTTTCTAATTTACAACCCCCCCATTTCTCCTAAAGTTAATATAAACTTATGAAAAGTCCTACCTTTTTTCTATTCCCATATAACTTATTTTGTCCTCACGATACTAACTCTAATTCCCCCAAATGTGTATATAATCCCCAGTGGTTTTACATTTTTTAAATTTTTTCTCACTTTTTTAGAAAATTGTCAACATGTTCTTCATCTCTACTGCACATAAGTTCCATATTGTATATATATTCCACTCTCCCACACCACTCCCTCACGGTGGGGTCTTCTGTTTCCAGCTATCTTTTTGGTATTGTCCCTTTCGTGGCGTTTAACAGATATGGAACTATAGAATTTCCATAAGATTTGGATGGTAGCTTAGTTTTATGGAATAGACAGACCCAAGGATCATCTGCCACTTCTACCCCCACAATCTGGTTAAGGGGTATTGTATTCTTAACCAAAATATACGGATCTGGGAACATTCCCACCACACATGAAACATTGATCCCTCAACCTGGCACCCCCTCCAACACCAAATGGATCTCTCAGGAAGATAATGATGGAACCTGGTTGGTGTGATGTACCATCTTGAAAGGCACCTATAGTTCAACACAATAGTGTTTCATGTCCCTAGTGGTGCGATGCATGGCTCTCAGCACAGTTCTCACCTCACTTTTTCAACATTTTCCAACATTAACCACTTTACCACCGGAGGATTTTGCTGTCTTACGTCTGGGCCACTTTTTGCGATTCGGCACTGTGCGATTTTAACTGACAATTGCGCGGTCATGCAACGCCGTACCCAAACGAAATTTACGTCCTTTTTTTCCCCACAAACAGAGCTTTCTTTTGTTGGTATTTGATCACCTCTGCGATTTTTATTTTTTGCGATATTAATAAAAAAAAGGGACAATTTTGAAAAAATAACAATATTTTTCTATTTTGACAGTTAAAAAATATCCAATATATTCAATTTTTGTCACATATTTAGGCCAAAATGTATTTAGCTACATGTCTTTGACAAAAAAATTCTCAATGAGCGTATTTTTAACCGCTTTAAGACTGGAAGATTTTACCCCGTTCCCGACCAGGCCATATTTTGCGATTCAGTACTGCGTTACTTTAATGGACAATTGCGCGGTTGTGCGACGCTGTACCCAAATTAAATTGACGTCCTTTTTTTCCCCACAGAGCTTTCTTTTGGTGGTATTTGATCACCTGTGCGATTTTTACTTTTTGCACTATAAACAAAAAAAGAGCGACAATTTTGAAAAAATAACAATATTTTTCTCACTTTTTTATATGAAATTCCCCCCCAAAAAAATGTAAAAATCAAATTTTTTTTACATTTTAGGCCAATTTGTTTTCTGCTACATATTTCTGGTAAAAAAAAAAATCACATTAAGCGTATTTTGATTGGTTTGCACAAAAGTTATCGCAGCTACTATCTACGGGAAATTTATGTCATTTTTATGTTTTTTTTTTAAACTAGTAATGGCGCCGATCTGGCGGTGATCTGCGATTTTTTTTGTGGGACTGCGACATTGCGGCAGACAGATCGGACCCTTGACTGACATTTATGACACTTTTGGGGGTACCAGTGACATTACTGCAGTAATCAGTGCTATAAATATGCACGGTTACTGTAAAAATGACACTGGCAGGGAAGGGGTTAACTTTTATTGGTGATCAAGGGGTTAATGTATGCCTGGTGCTTACTAACGTGTGTGGGGGCAGGGGACTATGTGACAAAGGGACAGATCGCAGGTTGAGCTATGCTGAATCCTGCAATCTGACCCTGCCTGTCACTTAGGAGATCCGCCCGCTTTGTTTACACAAGCGGGCGGATCTCAACACTCGATCCCCGACGATCGGGGAAGAGCGGCGGTGATCACCGCCGCTCCTCCCCTAGCCTGACTCCCGCTGTGACTGAATACAGTGGGAGCGAGCCTCCGGCGGCGCGCGCGCCACCGAGAGAGGGGAGTGTCTGGTGACATCGCCAGACGATAACGAGCCACTGTGCCGCAGTAGCAGCACAGTGAGCAGCGTTAAAGTGGTTAAACCTCATTTGCCATGTACAGTAGATGTCCACCCCATTATTTTGTTCAGGTCTTCTTGTAAGGTTTCCACATGCTGCGTAGAAGTTATTGCCCTGCTTAATTTAGTATCACCCACAAATACAGAGATTGAGCTGTTTATCCCATCCTCGAGGTCGTTTATGAATAAATTAAATAGGATTGGTCCAAGGACAGATCCTTGTAACAATATACAATACATAAAAGATACATAAATCTGTTTATAATATTTGTCTCTATTAGCCTCCTACACCCACTCCACTCCACTCCAAAAACTGCACATGAAGTGAAAAGGCAATGAAGATGGGGAGCTGCAGCTTATTAAAATTGAAAATGTATTATCCAGGGCAAACCGACTTCACAGATTGGGGCTCCTTGGAGCTTTCCAGCGGTAAGGTTGAATCAGATTTGTGAGGGATGGAAGCCTCTCATCCTCACGGTCCGCCGAGTTTAAACAAAACAGTCCAAAAAAAAGCATTAAACTGAATAATTTATCACCTTCACTACAGAGGAAAAAATATAAACTTATATATATATATATCTTCATCTGTAACATGCCGATTTGATCTCTCATGCATCAACAGGGGTGTACAAAGGAATAATTTAGTTTAATTCAATTTTAATACATTCAAAAATAATAAAAAATAAATAAAACTACAAAAAACAAACAAAAAAATTGGATTTTTGTATTTACCGTAAAATCCATTTCTCTGAGTTTATCGACGGACACAGCGCTCCATAAATCATAAATCCTGGGTTATTTTGCCTCCTCCAGGAGTAGGACTAGGCAGAACAAAAAACACCTGGCTACGCCCATGGGCCGTCCTCACCTTGGTATATAACCCCCCACTCTGCTCTAGGTAATCCGTTTAGTAGCAAGCAGTATTAGAAGTATCAGAACTCCATAGAGGGGTGGGTGCGGTGTCCGTCGATGAACTCAGAGAAATGGATTTTACGGTAAGTACAAAAATCGCATTTTCTCTTTTGTTCATCTACGGACACAGCGCTCCATAAATCATAACTACTGGGACGCCCAAAAGCAGTGCCAAAAGGAAAATGAGGGGTGGGGAAAATAACCCAAGGTTAAACATAAGAGCCCTTAACCGGGACACATGAGCCTTAACCGGGTCACAGGAGCCCCGTCTGAAAATCTAAGTTTAAAGAAAAAACACAACTCAAGAGGAAACAGCCCCCCTTAAACAGAAGCCTGCTAAATTTTGCTGCCCAAAGAAGCATCCGCAGATGCCAAAGTATCTACCTTATAGAATTTTGTGAAGGTATGTACCGACGACCAAGTGGCCGCCTTGCAAACTTGCGATATTGAAGCCTGATGACGGAAGGCCCAAGAAGCACTCAGCGCCCGAGTAGAATGGGCCGTAACAGGGAAAGGTGGAACCTGACCTTTAATGGAATAGGCCTGAGTCACCGTCTGTCTGACCCATCTGGAGATGGTAGCCGAAGAAGCGGCCAGCCCTTTTCTTGGTCCGTTCGTAACCACAAAAAGCAAGTCTGACCTCCGAATGTACTCAGTAGCTGCCAGATACACCCGAATCACACAAACTACATCCAAGGTATGCAAAGCAAATTCCTGGGGATGAGCCGGCTTGGGACACAAGGAAGGCATCACAATGTCCTAATTCAAATGGAAGTCAGAGGCAATTTTGGGCAGGAATGATGGACAGGGACAAAGAAAGAACCACTTTATCCCTATGGACCACTAAATAAGGACTGCCACAGTATAATGCCGCCAATTCCGATACCCTGCGGGCCGAGATAATAGCCACCAAGAATGTCACCTTCTGGGATAACGTAGGCAAGGGAATCTCCCGAATATTCTGAAATTTAAGTTTCTGGAGAACAGAAAGTACTAAATTTAAATCCCCTGGCGGCAAAAGAGACCGTACAGGTGGAGACACATGTCAAACCCCCTGAATGAAGGAGTGCGTGGCTAGGGGTCACTGAAAGAAGATTGCCAGGGCAGACACCTGGTCCTTGATGGTACTCAAGGCAAACGTTTGATCAACGCCCTGTTGAAGAAAGGTTAAGATCCGAGCCACAGATTGAGATGAAGGGATCGAGGATGAGCGCCAATTGACTGACACCAAAAAATGTACTCTTTCCACGTACGATGGTATATCTTGCTGTAAGACCACTTCCTCGCCTTCAGTAGGGATCACTGATCCAGACAGACCTCTATCCCTCAATACCTGGCTTTCAATAGCTAAGTCACTAAAACCAGTGAATGTAAAGCAGGATGGTAGATCAACCCTTGGGACAACTGGTCTTCTCTGAGAGGAATTCTCCAAGGCACGTTAATGGCCACCAGACTGATTGGAAGATTCTCGGCCTTGATTACTCACAGGTATTGCGGAAGAAGTCTGAGCTGAGGGTGATATTGGCCTTACCGTTGCCCTTGGACACCTGCGGCATCTGCCAGAGGAACCCGTTATCTCTCCACAAACCTTGGTATCCTCCTGTGGAGTCAAACCTGCTAAAGGAGCTGCATATAGGACTTTGCAAACAAAACTGTCTTGAAGGTGGATACCGCCAAACTCAGAACCTGTATGCAAAATGGGAGAGAGAACTATCTGTGTGACAGCAGGCGGTGAATCACAGCCTGTGGTTTCTAAAGTTTGTCCAGAGGAAGGACCACCCTGGTCAGAATTAGAATCAGACCTAGGTAAATCAATTCCCTGGACAGGGATAGGGGGGACCTTAGGTAGTTCGGACATCACCTGAACCTTTGCTGGAATTAAATCCGCACAAGGACGCTCAGGACCTAAAAAACCTGAAAAGGACAGACAAGCTTTGTCCACCTTTCTGGGTAACCCCAAACGAATCATTTTGTGGATCCCCTTAATGCTCAATAAGGAGGTCCACAAGGCTGAAAAACCAGTAAAGATGTCCCCCAATCCCAATATTGGGTGAGAGCAGACCTTCATGCTGAAAGTGTATTGTCTGCGGATCCGGAGAAGCTAGCTCTAGGCTTACCAGACCAAGGATGCTTGGAATATTCGAAAGTCCCAGAAGCATGAAAGATTTTTCTATGTGCTGAGAAGGAGGGCCACTGTCTGTGACGAGGCTCCTTCCTTTTCCTAGACTATGGCAGGAAGGTACTCTTCCTCCCCGTGATACCCTTAATGTTGTCATTCAGGGTAGCCCCATACAGGTTATCGCCTTGAAAGGGCAGATCAATGAGAGCTTTCTTAATGGTTTGGTCTGCGGACCAATTCTTATGCCACAGCATATGCCTAATCACCACTGCTGAAACAGAAAGTTTGGACAGCACAGGAGCTGTATCCAAAGCTGCATCACAAATAAACGGCAGCCTATGGACCAGCTGGTACTCTTAATCAACATAAACAGCGGGGACCTGCTCACCCCCAAGGCCCTGGGGCAAAAACTTGGCCCATTCAGTTAGGGTCTGAGACACCAGTGCTGAGGCAAAGACTGGCCGCAATGTCGAACCAACCATAGTAAACATTCTGCGTGCCACAGCCTCCACTTTCCTGTCAGCCGGGTCTTTAACCACTTAAGCCCCGGAAGATTTTACCCCCTTCCTGACCAGGGGGTATTTTGCGATTCGGCACTGCGTGAGTTTAACGGACAATTGCGCGGTCGTGCGACGCTGTACCTAAACGAATTTGATGTCCTTTTTTTCCCACAAACAGAGCTTTCTTTTGGTGGTATTTGATCACCTGTTCGATTTTTTGATCATGCGCTATAAACAAAAAAAGAGCGACAATTTTGCAAAAATAACAATATTTTTCACATTTTTTATATGAAATTCCCCCCATAAAAATGTAAAAATCAAAATTTTTTAACATTTTCGGCCAATTTGTTTTATGCTACCTATGTTTGGTAAAAAAAAAAATCGCAAAAAGCGTCTTTTGATTGGTTTGCGCAAAAGTCTGTTGAGCTGTAGAAACACTGATCAACTATGTAGAACCGTGTGATCACAGTTTCTACACAGGGGAGAATGACAGGCGGCTTGTTTACACTAGCCGTCTGACTTTCTCCCTCTGCAGCAGCGATCGCAGAGTGACCGGTGGACATCGGGTCCGCCGGTCACACGCGTGGGGGGGGGGGGGTCCGTGACCTCCGGCGGCGCGCGCTCGCTCCCTAGACCCTCACAGGCTAGCGACGTAGATCTACGTCACTTTGCCTGGGAGGGGCTGACCGCCGACGTAAATCGGCGTTAGGCAGTCGGCAAGTGATTAAAGGACGGGGCTTCCTCTTCTGGGATCATGGTAGCTTTATTCAACCTGGAAACAGGAGTGACCACCACTGGTGAACTAGCCACTTTTTTAAAAGTGACTCCTCAAAAGGGTAACTTACAGCAAAACGTTTGGGGACCACAAAGGGTAATTTTGGTTGTTCCCATTCCTTACAGGAAAACCTGTCAAAATAAGGCACATAAGGAAACACCTTTGGAGAGCGAGGTGACTTTTGCAATACAAACAACACAGCCACGTCCGTGACTACATCAGCCGCATCCTCCATTTTTAAAGTCTCATGCACTGCAGTCATAAGTGCATCTACCAGAAAAGTCCTTTAAAGGCTTGAATGGCTTGCTAGTTATTGCTTTGCATTGTCCTGTGAATTGTCCTGCCCAAGTGTACCTTTCTTTTGGCTAGGTATAAAATGATATGAATATTTTCTGCATTACTAAATTTGTAACATTGCACTAGTAATATTTTCCAATAAATCTTGGGCAGGTTAGCCTCAAACTCTAGAAAACAGCATGACATACAGAGAGTGGTCACTGTTTATAAAGCAATGATGACATAAATATTCAATATGGAATCATGGAAGAACGCTGAGGTTGTATTTCAGCAAAGTATTCACGCATTCAGTGGATTTTTATTTATTCACAGAACATATTGACAACCTTAATAAGCTTGAGGTTTGTACAGCCTAGCCATATATTCCTTGATGGTTCCCTTCCATATATCAGAGACCCAACCCACTAGTAGTGATGAGCCGAACATCCCCCAGTTCGGTTCGTACCAGAACACCACAAACAGAGGAAAAGTTTGTTCAAACAAACGAACCTCATTAAAGTCTATGGGGCTCGAACCTCGAAAATCAAACAGCCTCATTTTGAAGGCTTAAATGCAAGTTATTGCCCCAAAAAAGTGTATGGGGGTCCAGGTACTGACTTGGGGAACATATAGCAATGAAAAAAAAAAGTTGTTAAAAACTATTGTTTTTATAGGAGCACTGATTTACTGATTTTAATTAGGCTTAAAGTGAAACTATAAAAAGGAAAAAATTCCTTCAAATATTGTGCCTGGGGGGTCCCTTGAATGTGCCTGTAAAGTAGCGCATCTTTGCGATGTATGTAGCCTGCTGCAGCAATACTGACATTTCTTAAGCAAAAAATGTCATATACAAATATACATACAAATTTCAAATCGCATGTACTTGTCATAAAGGTGCAGAAAAATTGGACCTTGTTTGTTGGTGGTGCCTGAATACCGTAACCCCTCGCAGTTACTCTTGCTGGGTACAGAAACGAGCCCTGCTGCTAAAAAATCCATACAAATTTGAAATCGCATGTACTTGTCATACAGGTGACAAAAATTGAGCCTTTGCTGTTGGTGCCTGAACACCGTAACCAAGGCCTCGCAGTTACTCTTGCTGGGTGCAGGAATGGGACCTGCTGGTAGGAATTCCATACAAATATGAAATTGCATGTGCTAAACAAGTGCCAAAAATTGGGCCTTTGCCGTAGGTGGTGCCTGAACACCGTAACTAAGACCTCGCAGTTACTCTTGCTGGGAGCAGGAACGGGACCTGCTGGTAAGAATTACATACAAATATGAAATTGCATGTGCTATACAAGAGCCAAAAATTGGGCGTTTGCTGTAGGTGGTGCCTGAACACTGTAATCAAGCCCTCGCAGTTACTCTTGCTGGGAGCAGAAATAGGGGGGGGGGGTGGGACTTTAAATGAGGTTGCAAAGTGATTGCATCTCCATCCCTGTATTCGGAAGACAAAAGAAAGGTTTGGGACTTTGGGTGAGGTATGTGACTTAAGGATGACCATAATGACAAAAAGAATAGGAAAAAATATGCAAATAATGAAACAATGCACCTGAGTTAAAATCAAAAAGTAGACTGTTTTAATAATGCAGAAGATGGTAAAAATTGTAAAGACAGTGGGTTGCAAGAATGTGGTTCAAAAAGGACTAACACATGTGGAGAAATATACAATGATGAACACAAATATGAAGACATAAATAGTTGTAAATGATACAATATACATAATTCGTAAAGACTGCATCCATATGTGCTGTACGCGTTTCGTGTCAAATACACTTCTTCAGGAGCTGGTACAGTCAGTAATCTACAAAAAGGATATACATGAAAGTAACAATGCGTATACAAGTATGAACGCCCAAAATTTGGGCAATGTCAATCACAATTCATGAATTGCTTAAAAAACAGTCCAAGCTGTGGCCTCATGGTGATGGGGGGTACTCTGAGACTGTTCAACCCGGAAGCTGAGGAAGCCATGCCGAGTGCACATGGAGTGGAAAAATTGAGAATAGTGTGGAAGCCATATTTACTGGCGAGGTAACAGTCATCCTCTGCTCCCTCTGCGAAGGCAGGATGAGCTCTGTAACTTTACCATTGTAACGTGGATCAAGAAGGGTTGCCAACCAGTAATTATCCCTCTCCTTGAAAGCACGAATCCTCTGGTCCTTTCGCAGGCCTTGCAGAATCACAGAGCCCATGCAAAGTAAGTTGGAGGAGGCATGAGCTTCTGAGTCCTCTGGGTCACTAAGGATGACATTGTCAGCAGGAGCAACCTCTCCCCAACCACGTACATGTAATGTTCTGGTACCTTTGGGTACCCTAATTACTCTTTCATAAGTGTATGCGCCCCACCATTCTCTTTTGGTAAGGTGCGCATACACCTTTAAGACTGATGCTGTCATCACTGAGCGCCGGACTGGATGGCTATTTAGATCGCCGGCTCTCACTCACATGTGTTCGTTCAAACTGCTTTGTGCCTTGATGCTAACCTGTCTTGAAGCTCTCGTGCTTGCAAGCATACCTCGCTGTCGGAACCACGCTGCGCTGATCCCTGTATCCCGCTACCGGATCATCCGCTCTTGCCGAACCTCTCCTCTGCTACATTGCTATTAGTGATAAGTACCCCACAAGGGAAACCTCTATAACCTTCATACTAAAGCTTACACTATCTAGCTCTGCATACTAAGGACTATTACTACATCTGCATTATCTAAGATTGCTAGCTCTTGAGCCTACTACCACCTGTTCTTGCACTGGGTTGATCTCTCTTGTATGTCCACCTGCTACTCTGTCATCTGCTACCATACATGATTGCTAAACCTATCTGCATCCCATCTGCTACTATCTTACTTTCAAGAACATTTCCTTTCAAGTGTCTGTCATCTACCATCTCTACCCAACCTGTCTCTTCAGCCTATCATCACTGTGTTACTATATACATAAGTCACTCTAGGAAACATCTTATTGAGTGTGTGTATTTACTTGCTGAATCGAGATCATCCACACATGATGAGTCATTGGGAGTTGGGATTGGTGTCTCAGCGTTTCTCTACATGACTACTGAAGTGGAATATTTCTGCAGCTGAAAATCCACATCATACATAAAACGCAGGAGCGTTACAGTACAACTCCTGGGGTTTCTGGGGAATCAAAAACATCCCTTGAAGACTGCTGTATGCTATCCTCTTCCTCTACATCCATGCTTCCGAAATCCTCATCCTCCTCCTCTTCCTGTGTTTTGTGGCCCTGCGGGAATTATATCTGCATAAAGGGGGCCTTGTGGGGAAAGGAAGTCCTCCTCTTCCTCCTGCTGTTCTGCCTAAAGTAGACTAGCGGGATAGTGTCACTGATGCATGCATCATCCCGGCTCACAATCCTTGTGACCTCCTCAAATGGCGACAGGACGATGCATGCATCCTTAATCAAAAGCCACTAGCGTGGTGAAAAAAAGCCAAGCTCCCCTACTGACCCTGTCCTTGTGCAATACTCACACATGTACTCATTTATGGCCCTCTGCTGCATGTACAGCCACTGCAGCATTGCCAACGTTGAGTTCCACCTGGTGGACATGTCACAAATGAGGCGGTTGGTGGGCAGGTTGAATTCCCATTGAATGTCAGATAAGCGAGCACTGGCACTGAACGAATGGCGGAAATGGCCACAGACTTTTCTGGCCTGCCTCAGGAGATCTTGGAAGCCTGGGTATCTGCTCAAGAAACGCTGCATCATCAGATTCAGAACATGTGTCAAGCATGGAACATGTGTCAAGTGTCCCTGTCGGAGGGCGGAGAGAAGGTTGGTGCCATTATCGCATACAACCATTCCTGGCTCAAGCTGTTGTGGCATCAACCGATTATCTGTGCAGATCTCCCCTGTGAGGAAATGCCACTGATCAGCTCTCCTCTCCTCACACACTGTTAGTGTGAGGAGAGGAGTGCCAATATCTGGCATTTCCATGTTAACATGTGATCAGCAGTGATTGGACACAGCTGATCACATGGGTAAAGAGCCTCGTCATTGGCTCTTCAACTGAGATCGGTGATGCGCCATGTTCCATATGATGTCATCCCAGAACGAGAACCACCGTGCACCTGTCAATTCACAATATGGTGGGCTGGAGGCGGTTAAGGGGCACTGGAATTTCAATTCTTATTCCAATGGTACAAATGCAAGGAAACCTTCAAATGGGCTAACTGGCTCTGGGGAGGCCACTCTTGAATACATAGATAGACTATCCTCAGTGGATACCTGGAAGAATTTAAAGGATACAAATGGGCACCCAACTATACAGTGAAAAAGTCCAACGTGCCTATGTAAACTTACATGAATAAGCCACGTTGGTGGGCTGAAATGCGTAGAAGGCATAGTCTGAATAGAGCTTGGCCTGAGGCTGCTTTAACTCTAGACACTGTTGGGCTTTGCTGGATGTGCGGCACTTGTGATATTTTCTTCCAACTATGTTAGCACAGCTCTCCCCCAGACAAACAGGGAACCTGGAACAGCACCACAAATCTATGGTTTTGGTTCAAAGTGCCTCCTGTATGTCTTACATCAGCAGCAGTGGGTGGTTTTACATACACACCTTGCTTGCATGGACCTCTGGTAGTTTGACTTCCCCGACACAACCCCCCCACCAGGTTTCTTGTGCTCCCCTTTCCAACTTGCAGGCCCCAGAACCCGCATTTTGGGTGACATTGGGTAGAAGGGAGGGAGACCTGCGAACAATCGTTTTATGATCTCCGTTAGCTGGAATGAATATAGAAGTGACGTGCATTACATCACTTCTATGTTTGGCTGTCACTATGGCCAAGGAAAAAGTTAATGGAGTGTGATCTGTGCTTCATTAGCTTCAGTGGAAATGAGATCAATAATTCTAGGACCCTTATTCATGGTTATCTCTAAACTGATAACCTGTAGGCGCGACCTCATCTTTCATAAGACAAAACATTGGGTAATATATTGGAGCTACCTACCAACATGTTATTCTCCGGGGTCTCTACTTTCAGAGTATATGTAACGTTTAGGAGTTTTAACTAATCTTCAGGCCTAAAATGATTTTTTTTTTAAAACATTGGTGAAAAAATAACCCTAAAAAATGGTTCTGGCAGTGAAAGGATAAATTATCTGTAAAACTGTTATATAAAAAGACATAAGGTGTTTCGGTAACAATGCAGTTTTGTCTCCCCCAAAACGCATTGGTTGGTTTTATACAACAGGGTTAGGAGCAATTACGGGCACCTTCAGTTGGCAAGGCAGTGACTGTGCTCAACTTACTCTTCCTTTTCTAATAACACACCTCCAATACCTTGAGCTACGGCATGCCATGCTCTTGGTTGTTCATGAAAAATGTTACTCTTTTACCTCGGCAGTTTGGTATGAAGGTCTTACGACAAAAGCGGCTTATATAAATATTATACAGTACATGCTGTTCCTGTCATTAGAATTCTTCTAACAGACGTGGCAAAGCTGAATGAATGAAAAGAACTTCCGCAAATGTACAGAGATCTCATCAGGAGAGAAGAAATGGCAACTAGAATGGCCAACGTATTTTTTCAAGGTGCAGGGTCCAGGGCTGTCATCTTAAAGTGACACTAAATACCCTTGTTCTCCAAAAATAATCCATACACATTCCCTACTTAATGGCCCCGTAATTTATTTTTCATGAAGGAGCAAGAGAGGGTGGCTTTGTTTCTAAATACAGTGGGACCAAGGGAGGGTGCTTATGATCCTAAATACAGTTGGGCCAGGGCATGGTGGCTGCATTCCTACATACAATGGGACCAAGGCAGGATGCCTACATTCCTGCATACAGTGGAGCCAAGGCACGATTCTTACATTCCTATATACAGTGTGACCAAGGCAGGGTGCCTATGTTCCAACATACAGTGGGACCAAGGCAGGGTAGCGACGTTTCTACATACAGTACAGTGGGACCGATGCATGCAGGGTGGCTACGATCCTACATACAGTGTGATCAAGGAAGGGTGCCTTCATTACTACATGCAGTGGGATCAAGGCAAGGTTCCTATGTTCCTACATTTAATGGGACCAAGGCAGGATGCCTACTTTCCTACATAAATGGGACCAAGGCAGGGTGCTTATGTTCCTATATACAGTGTGACCAAGGCAGGGTGCCTATGTTCCTACATACAATGGGACCAAGGCAGGATGCCTACATTCCTACATACAGTGTGACCAAGGCAGGGTGGCCTATGTTCCTACATTTAGTGGTACAAAGGCAGGGTGCCTACATTCCTACATACAGTGGGACAAAGGCAGGGTGCCTACATTCCTACATACAAAGGGACCAAGGCAGGGTGCCTATGTTCCTACGTACAATGGGACAAAGGCAGGATGCCTACATTCCTACATACAGTGTGATCAAGGCAGGGTGCCTACGTTCCTACACACGATGGGACCAGGGCAGGATGCCTACATTCCTACATACAGTGTGACCAAGGCAGGGTGCCTATGTTCCTACATACAGTGTGACCAAGGCAAGGTGGCCTATGTTCCTACATTTAGTGGTACAAAGGCAGGGGGCCTACGTTTCTACATACAATGGGACCAGGGCAGGATGCCTACATTCCTACATACAGTGTGACCAAGGCAGGGTGCCTATGTTCCTACATACAATGGGACCAAGGCAGGATGCCTACATTCCTACATAGAGTGTGACCAAGGCAGGGTGCCTACGTTTCTACATACAATGGGACCAGGGCTGGATGCCTACATTCCTACATACAGTGTGACCAAGCCAGGGTGCCTACGTTCCTACATGCAATGGTACCAAGGCAGGGTGCCTACATTCCTACATACAGTGGGACCAAGGCAGGTTGCCTATGTTCCTACACACAATGTGACCAAGGCAGGGTGCCTACATTCCTACATACAGTGTGACCAAGGCAGGGTGCCTACATTTCTGCATACAGTGGAGCCAAGGCACGATTCTTACATTCCTATATACAGTGTGACCAAGGCAGGGTGCCTATGTTCCAACATACAGTGGGACCAAGGCAGGGTAGCTACGTTTCTACATACAGTACAGTGGGACCGATGCAGGGTGGCTACGATCCTACATACAGTGTGACCAAGGAAGGGTGCCTTCATTACTACATGCAGTGGGATCAAGGCAAGGTTCCTATGTTCCTACATTTAATGGGACCAAGGCAGGATGCCTACTTTCCTACATACAATGGGACCAAGGCAGGGTGCTTATGTTCCTACATACAGTGTGACCAAGGCAGGGTGGCCTATGTTCCTACATTTAGTGGTACAAAGGCAGGGTGCCTACATTCCTACATACAGTGGGACAAAGGCAGGGTGCCTACATTCCTACATACAAAGGGACCAAGGCAGGGTGCCTATATTCCTACATACAATGGGACAAAGGCAGGATGCCTACATTCCTACATACAGTGTGACCAAGGCAGGGTGCCTACGTTCCTACACACGATGGGACCAGGGCAGGATGCCTACATTCCTACATACAGTGTGACCAAGGCAGGGTGCCTATGTTCCTACATACAATGGGACCAAGGCAGAATGCCTACATTAGTACATACAGTGTGACCAAGGCAGGGTGCCTACGTTTCTACATACAATGGGACCAGGGCAGGATGCCTACATTCCTACATACAGTGTGACCAAGGCAGGGTGCCTATGTTCCTACATACAATGGGACCAAGGCAGGATGCCTACATTCCTACATACAGTGTGACCAAGTCAGGGTGCCTACGTTTCTACATACAATGGGACCAGGGCTGGATGCCTACATTCCTACATACAGTGTGACCAAGCCAGGGTGCCTACGTTCCTACATGCAATGGTACCAAGGCAGGGTGCCTACATTCCTACATACAGTGGGACCAAGGCAGGGTGCCTATGTTCCTACACACAATGTGACCAAGGCAGGGTGCCTACATTCCTACATACAGTGTGACCAAGGCAGGGTGCCTACATTTCTGCATACAGTGGAGCCAAGGCACGATTCTTACATTCCTATATACAGTGTGACCAAGGCCTATGTTCCAACATACAGTGGGACCAAGGCAGGGTAGCTACGTTTCTACATACAGTACAGTGGGACCGATGCAGGGTGGCTACGATCCTACATACAGTGTGACCAAGGCAGGATGCCTACATTCCTACATACAGTGTGACCAAGGCAGGGTGCCTACGTTCCTACACACGATGGGACCAGGGCAGGATGCCTACATTCCTACATACAGTGTGACCAAGGCAGGGTGCCTATGTTCCTACATACAATGGGACCAAGGCAGGATGCCTACATTAGTACATACAGTGTGACCAAGGCAGGGTGCCTACGTTTCTACATACAATGGGACCAGGGCAGGATGTCTACATTCCTACATACAGTGGGACCAAGGCAGGGTGCCTACGTTCCTACATACAGTGTGACCAAGGCAGGGGGCCTACGTTTCTACATACAATGGGACCAGGGCAGGATGCCTACATTCCTACATACAGTGTGACCAAGGCAGGGTGCCTGTGTTCCTACATACAATGGGACCAAGGCAGGATGCCTACATTCCTACATACAGTGTGACCAAGGTAGGATGCCTACGTTTCTACATACAATGGGACCAGGGCAGGAAGCCTACATTCCTACATACAGTGTGACCAAGGCAGGGTGCCTATGTTCCTACATGCAATGGTACCAAGGCAGGGTGCCTACATTCCTACATACAGTGGGACCAAGGCAGGGTGCCTATGTTCCTACACACAATGTGACCAAGGCAGGGTGCCTACATTCCTACATACAGTGTGACCAAGGCAGGGTGCCTACATTCCTACATACGATGGGACCAGGGCAGGATGCCTACATTCCTACATACAGTGTGACCAAGGCAGGGTGCCTATGTTCCTACATACAATGGGACCAAGGCAGGATGCCTACATTAGTACATACAGTGTGACCAAGGCAGGGTGCCTACGTTTCTACATACAATGGGACCAGGGCAGGATGTCTACATTCCTACATACAGTGGGACCAAGGCAGGGTGCCTACATTCCTACATACAGTGTGACCAAGGCAGGGTGCCTACGTTTCTACATACAATGGGACCAGGGCAGGATGCCTACATTCCTACATACAGTGTGACCAAGGCAGGGTGCCTACGTTCCTACATGCAATGGTACCAAGGCAGGGTGCCTACATTCCTACATACAGTGGGACCAAGGCAGGGTGCCTATGTTCCTACACACAATGTGACCAAGGCAGGGTGCCTACATTCCTACATACAGTGTGACCAAGGCAGGGTGCCTACATTCCTGCATACAGTGGAGCCAAGGCACAATTCTTACATTCCTATATACAGTGTGACCAAGGCAGGGTGCCTATGTTCCAACATACAGTGGGGCCAAGGCAGGGTAGCTACGTTTCTACATACAGTACAGTGGGACCGATGCAGGGTGGCTACGATCGTACATACAGTGTGACCAAGGAAGGGTGCCTTCATTACTACATGCAGTGGGATCAAGGCAAGGTTCCTATGTTCCTACATTTAATGGGACCAAGGCAGGGTGCTTATGTTGCTACATACAGTGTGACCAAGGCAGGGTGGCCTATGTTCCTACATTTAGTGGTACAAAGGCAGGGTGCCTACATTCCTACATACAGTGGGACAAAGGCAGGGTGCCTACATTCCTACATACAGTGGGACAAAGGCAGGGTGCCTACATTCCTACATACAGTGGGACAAAGGCAGGGTGCCTATGTTCCTACATACAGTGGGACAAAGGCAGGGTGCCAATGTTCCTACATACAGTGGGACAAAGGCAGGGTGCCTATGTTCCTACATACAGTGGGACAAAGGCAGGGTGCCTATGTTCCTACATACAGTGTGACCAAGGCAGGGTGGCCTATGTTCCTACATTTAGTGGTACAAAGGCAGGGTGCCTACATTCCTACATACAGTGGTACAAAGGCAGGGTGCCTACATTCCTACATACAGTGTGACCAAGGCAGGGTGCCTACGTTCCTACACACGATGGGACCAGGGCATGATGCCTACATTCCTACATACAGTGTGACCAAGGCAGGGTGCCTATGTTCCTACATACAATGGGACCAAGGCAGGATGCCTACATTAGTACATACAGTGTGACCAAGGCAGGGTGCCTACGTTTCTACATACAGTGTGACCAAGGCAGGGTGCCTACGTTTCTACATACAATGGGACCAAGGCAGGGTGCCTACGTTCCTACATACAGTGGGGCCAAGGCAGGGTGCCTACATTTCTACATACAATGGGACCAGGGCAGGATGCCTACATTCCTACATACAGTGTGACCAAGGCAGGGTGCCTACGTTTCTACATACAATGGGACCAAGGCAGGATGCCTACATTCCTACATACAGTGTGACCAAGGCAGGGTGCCTACGTTCCTACATACAATGGGACCAAGGCAGGATGCCTACATTCCTACATACAGTGTGACCAAGGCAGGGTGCCTATGTTCCTACACACAATGGGACCAAGGCAGGATGCCTACATTCCTACATGCAGTGGGACCATGGAATGGTGCCTACGTTCCTACAGGCAGTGGGACTATAGAGAACAAAAGTAGCCACCCTCTAACAGGAAGTCAAATCAAAGCAAAAAGCAATTTGGAGATTTAGATGAGGCTGAGAGAAACAGAAGGGTCTTTTTGAGCATAGTATGTATACTTGAATAGAGCTTAGTATCACTTTAATCCCTAATAGAAGGATAAAGATGACTGCCCCTGAAACTAGCACTCTCAAAATCAAGTAATCAGTGTCAACAACAATGACCTAGTATCTTGTGAAACCCTAACAAAGATCTTCTTCTAATTACCCACTTTTTGTCTGTTAACTATACCATTGATAATGTTTTGTTATATCTGACCAATAGGTGTGAAAATAATCTGATGATCCTGCCAGAAATCCAGTGAGCTGATGACCTCCTGTTCCTTCTGCCTATGCTGCACTCTTATAAGTTTAATTGCTCCTAACTCTCTCTGAGGACTACAGAACCCCTTCCCTCTATTTTCAAGAGATGATAAGCAGGGCCATCTTCATAGCATCATGGGCCCCTGGGAAAAATAATGAACTGGGGCCCCTACCAGCCTGCCCCAATTTAAACACCTACTCTCAAGAATTAAAGTATAAATAGCTGATAGAAATAAACATATATTTATTAGACCTTTTAATAAAAATCAAATTTAAACAATAAGAAAACATGCCATATATCAAAGACTAGTCAACACAAAGGGCACAGTACAGAGGGAGAGGCAGAAGAATTCAGTATGCTGGGGGAGGAGGTGGTAAGGAGGGCACTATGGGATTAGTGGGATCAGGATGGCACAGTACAGGTTCCGGGACATGGCCATTACCGGGACAGCTTAATAAAAAACGATGACTGTCCCAGAAAATCCGGGACAGTTGGAAACATGATGTAATGCAAGATTATTATGAGGCCCCCATGCACTTGGGGCCATGCCTAGAGGTGCCCATGAATTAAGATGGTCCTGATGATAGGAGGTGCCTGTAGTCCTGTCTTGCTCCTGTTGCCCTTATAAAGCTTGGTGAGCGACACTAGGACAGGAAGGGTGTTACTGGCAGGATCACCAGGTGAAAAATTAAAAAAAATAACAGCATAAATAAAGAAAACAAATGCAGTCACCACATCTAAAGATAAGCATACATTTTATAATCTGATTGTACCATCTTCTTTTGAAGCTACCATCAACTTTGTAGTAAAAGGAGTCTATCATTTGATACTAATTAAATGGATTGCTAAATTTTGTCCTTTACATCACAAAGTTTTGGTAAATTTAAATGGAGATTGTACAGAGATTATTTAATCAGATCGTTTAGTGTATGGGCAGCCAATGAGTTTTTGGGTTTGGATATGCTTTACTGATGCATATCAATAAAGGACATTAAACCCACCAACTTTTCAGGGGCACCAGGGTCCCCGTTGTCAAGTGACCAGCATTAACAGCATGTGAAAAAACGAATATCGATACATATAAATCCCTCAGTCCGAGAAAATGATGATGAGACGGGGTATCAAATTTTATGAAACATTGTATCAAATGTTGTGTGACAACGTGGGTATGGAGTCAATATGTGTATAGATACAAAAGTTACACATACATGAAATCAAATCATGTAAATATAATAAAAGTCAATAAAAACAAAAGTAAAAAAAAATTCCTAAACCATGATAAATTATAAAAAACAGGGGATTAAATTGGATTTCAAATATTCTTACCACATTGAAAATTCTGTATAAACTTTCAGACTGATTTTTGTATTTTTTGCATCCCTTTACCTGCCATAATGTTGATAGCCGATTGTTTTTTATTGAATTTTTAATTACCATTTAGATAAGTATTATAAGCTTTCTTTATAGTATATGATTGTACTACAAAATCCTGTACTTAAAACAAAACAAAAAAAAATGCAGGTTAAATCGAGCCATACACTAGTAGATTTTCTAATAAACAAGTCTCATCAGTGCATTCGATGACTTGATAAATGTTGTTTTGACAGTGCTTCAAAATGTTGTATTTTTTTAGATTTTTTGGAACAAATGGACTCTCCGGAATTAAAAACCGCATTCCCCATTCGAAATTCATTTGTGAGAAAAAAAAATCTATCCTGTCCCTCTGAATTTTCACTATGTTCGAAAACGGTCATTCATTTGGTGCCACTAAAAATTCTTTACGAACGTTCTTAAAATGAAAAATTTTCAATGAAATTTTACTAGTGGTCAGCTTAAGTTGTTTCTCTTTTTTTTTTAAAGCAATACTTACTCACTTTTTTTTCTCCATTTATTCATTTTTCTTTTACCTTAGTAATTTATTTTTTTAAACTATAATCAAATTATTTTTGATAAAGGGATCCTATTTTCTGAATTGAATGATTTATATTTATGGTAGTTTTTAATTCTATGCTGTCTGTCTGTCTGTCTGTCTGTCTGTCTGTCTATATATATATATATATATCTCATAAAAATATAATATCATCATACAGTTAATTTATTTCAGTAGATCAATTCAAAAAGTGAAACTCATATATTATATATAGATGCGTTACACACAGAGTGATATATTTTAAGCATTTCTTTCTTTTGAGTTTGATGATTATGGCTTACAGCTAGTGACACCCCAAAATTCAGTATTTTAGAAAATCTGAGTATTACATAAGACCAATAAGAAAAATGATTTTTAATACAAAAATGTTGGTTTACTGAAAAGTCTGTCCATGTACAGTATAGTATGCACTCAATACTTAGTCAGGGCTCCGTTTGCATGAATTACTGCATCAATGCAGCGTGACATGGAGGCGATCAGCCTGTGGCACTGCTGAGGTGTTATGGAAGCCCAGGTTGCTTTGATAGCGTCCTTCAGCTCATCTGCATTGTTGGGTCTGGTGTCTTTCATCTTCCTCTTGAAAATACCCCACATATTCTCTACGAGGTTTAGGTCAGGTGAGTTTGCTGGGCAATCAAGCACAGTGATGCCATGATCATGTGACCAGGTATTGGTAGTTTTGGTAGTGTGGGCAGGTGCCAAGTCCTGCTGGAAAATGAAATCAGCATCTCCATAAAGCTGGTCAGAGGGAAGCATGA
>NC_138770.1:51018523-51021853 GCF_965119305.1 Pelophylax lessonae | reverse complement strand
TATCCAGTCATACAATACGTATTTGCACATATTTGGGGTTTCAAAGTAAACAAGAGTTTGCTTTTTACATGATTGGATAATTGAAATTAATATTCACACAATTTATTGCATTAAAGTATACCAGCTCCTTTAGTAAATCAGCATTAATATCTCAGCAGTTGTTGACCAGGAAGCGAACTTTATCTGCACATGATTGGCTGTTTACAGTAAACAGGAATTTGCTTTTCACATGATTGATTGGATAACTGAACTGAATATTTACACAATTTGGTAAATCAGCCTCATGTCATATAATAAATAGAATTAGTGCTCCCTGATCCATTGTGACTGCTATATTATTATTATTATTATTATTACTTCTTTAATTTATTAGTTTTTCTTGCTATTATTTTTGTTTTTACTGTTATTCCTATTATTATTTTTTCTTCTGGGGAGTTCTGTATTCACTGTAGTGGTTATTACTATTATTATTTCTGTAGTGAAGTTCTTTAATCATTGGTTCTTGCTATTATTATTTATTTATCTATTAATTTTTATTTTTCTTCCTAATATTACTTCTATTGTTTTTTTTTTATTCACTATATTACTACTATTATTATTATCATCATTATTATTATTATTGTTACTACTACTTTTATGGATTTATTTTTTCACTGTTGGGGCTAGTAATGTTATTATTAAAGTTATCATTTCTTCGATGGAGTGTTTTTTATTCACTGTTGTTGTTATTTTACTATTATTTTATTTATTTATTTATTTATTTATTTACAACTACTACTTTTCTGTAGTTATTTTTTTTTTTTTTTTTTTACTGCTGGTGCTATTATTTATATTATTATTTCTTCTATGAATTTTTTAAATTCACTTTTGTTGTTATAGTACTATTATTATTTATTTATTTAGTTATTTTAACTACTACTTTTGTGGATATTATTTTTCCCTTTTGAGATTATTATTATTATTAGTAGTATTATTATTATTTTATTATTATTGTTATTATTTCTTCTATGGTGCTTTTCTGTTTACTGCTGTTGCTATAGTACTACTACTATTATTATTATTATTATTATTTACTACTACTACTTTTCTAGAGTTATTTATTTTTTTTTTTTCACTGCTGGGGCTATTAATAATATTATTATTTCTTCTATGGAGTTTTGTATTCACTTTTGTTGCTATAGTACTATTATTTATTTAGTTAGTTCGTTTTTTTACTACAACTTTTGTGGATATAGATTTTTCACTATTGAAGCTATTATTATTATTATTATATTATCGTTATTTCTATTATGGAGTTTTTCTGTTTACTGTTTTTGGTATATTACTATTATTCTTATTATTATTGTTATTATTATCACTACTACTACTACTACTTTTATGGAGTTATCTTTTTTTTTTCACTGCTGGGGCTATTAATATTATTATTATTATTATTATTATTATTATTATTTCTTCTATGGAGCTTTGTATTCACTTTTGTTGCTATAGTACTATTATTTATTTAGTTAGTTTGTTTTTTTACTACAACTTTTGTGTATATAGATTTTTCACTATTGAAGCTATTATTATTATTATTGTATTATCATTATTTCTATTATGGAGTTTTTCTGTTCACTGTTGTTGGTATATTACTATTATTCTTATTATTATTGATATTATTATTATTACTACTACTACTTTTCTGGAGTTATTTTTTCACTGCTGGGGCTATTATTAATATTATCATTTTTTTTCTATGGAATTTTGAATTCACTTTTGTTGCTATAGTATTATTATTTATTTAGTTAAATATTTTACCACAACGTTTGGGGATATAAATGTTAAACTATCGAGAGGCTATTATTATTATTTATTTTATGGAGTTTTTCTGTTCACTGTTGTTGCTATATTACTATTATTATAATTATTATCATTTTTTTATTATTGTTATTATTTTTACCACTACTACTTTTCTGGAGTTAGTTTTTCACGGCTGGGGCTATTAATAATATTATTTCTTCTTTGGAGTTTTGAATTCACTTTTGTTGCTATAGTACTATTAGTTAGTTAGTTATTTTACTACTACTTTTGTGGATATAGATTTTTCACTATTGAGGCTTTTATTATTATTATTATTATTATTATTATTATTATTTCTTCTATAGAGTTTTTCTGTTCACTGTTGTTGCTATATTACTATTATTATTACTATTATTATTATTATTATTTCTTCTATAGAGTTTTTCTGTTCACTGTTGTTGCTATATTACTATTATTACTATTATTATTATTATTTCTTCTATAGAGTTTTTCTGTTCCCTGTTGTTGCTATATTATTATTACTATTATTATAATTATTATTATTACTATTATTATTATTATTATTATTATTATTATTATTATTATTATTATTATTTCTTCTACCGAGTTTTTTCTGTTCACTGTTGTTGCTATATTATTATTATTACTATTATTATTATTATGTTTTTTATTGTTGTGGTTCTTGTTCTATAGCTCCTGTGGAATGGCCCTGTAGCTCATAGATTTGAACCATTTCCGGAGAGTCCAGCAGGCTGATAAGAAGCAATGTGGCCCTTGGTGTCTGCAATCAGACAACTTCCTCTCTCTCTCTTCTCAGAAGTTCAGTCAGAACTTCACAAACAAGTGTACAATCCTTGACTGCGCCCTCCATGATCCCTACTAATCCCTGCAAAGACTAGCAGAGCCCACAGGGAGAGCAGACAGTCCCAGACTACATCTTCTCTCACCATTCATCTCTGCAATCACAGCCTTTTCTTCTTTTCTTTTTAATTCTCCACCTTCCCCATGTGCTGATTGTGGGGTGACAGTTGTCACCCTCTGTCCCCAATTTATGTCTTGTACCCCTATGTGTGTACAATGCTCCCCTTTCTCACTTCCTCTAATAACATGTTAGGGGGGGGGGGGTCTCCCCTCTCCCATCCCCATTGTTTAGTGATTTCAATATCTGTCATTTCTAATTAATTTTACAATCTGTAGAGGTGCCCCCCAACACAGGTTGCATAGGTGCAGATTCTCCAGGCCCCCTGTAATATTTCGCATATCCAAATAAATTCAGGAATAATAAATCCAGAGAAGGAGTCAGGGAATGAGACCCAGCCAGCATGTTACAGAAAAGTTTATACCTTTGCCACTTGTGTTATATAGGAACTACTGAGCTGTCACAGCATGCTGGGACTTGTAGTTCCCATGAAGCCCAAGATTTTTACAGGCACACTTTCTGCACTGCACTCCTTGATCCTCCTATATGATCACATGCTAACAACAAAGAAACTGCTAAAAAGAAAAAAAAAATCTTCTTCCTGCAGGGTT